>NW_027364750.1:0-180100 GCF_046119375.1 Phyllobates terribilis
TTCCTGTAATCCTAGCATGATAAAGAAGATTCAAAGAGAGTGAGATGCCAGATCCTTTCATTCAGTCAGTAGCTTCAAACATTTCTGGTATATGAAAACATGTTTTTCAATGGCAAAAATCAATGAATATTGTAAATGCACAACAGTAATATCTCCACATTGCAAGGTGCAATTCTGAATTTTTAGCTTTTTCCTGTTAATCCTAGCATGATAAAGAAGATTCAAAGAGAGTGAGATGCCAGCTCCTTTCATTCAGTCAGTAGCTTCAAACATTTCTGACGTTTTTCAATGGCAAAAATCAATGAATATTGTAAATGCACAAACAGTAAATCTCCACATTGCAAGGTGCAATTCTGAAATTTTTCTTTTTCCTGTAATCCTAGCATGATAAAGAAGATTCAAAGAGAGTGGATGCCAGCTCCTTTCATTCAGTCAGTAGCTTCAAACATTTCTGGTATATGAAAAACGTTTTTCAATGGCAAAAATCAATGAATATTGTAAAATGCACAAACAGTAATATCTCACATTGCAAGGTGCAATTCTGAAATTTTTTGCTTTTCCTGCTAATCCTAGCATGATAAAGAAGATTCAAAGAGAGTGAGATGCCAGCTCCTTTCATTCAGTCAGTAGCTTCAAACATTTCTGGTATAATAAAAAACATGTTTTTCAATGGCAAAAATCAATGAATATTGTAAATGCACAACAGTAATATCTCCACATTGCAAGGTGCAATTCTGAAATTTTTTGCTTTTCCTGCTAATCCTAGCATGATAAAGAAGATTCAAAGAGAGTGAGATGCCAGCTCCTTTCATTCAGTCAGTAGCTTCAAACATTTCTGGACGTTTTTCAATGGCAAAAATCAATGAATATTGTAAATGCACAAACAGTAATATCTCCACATTGCAAGGTGCAATTCTGAAATTTTTTGCTTTTTCCTGTTAATCCTAGCATGATAAAGAAGATTCAAAGAGAGTGAGATGCCAGCTCCTTTCATTCAGTCAGTAGCTTCAAACATTTCTGGTATATGAAAAACATGTTTTTCAATGGCAAAAATCAATGAATATTGTAAATGCACAAACAGTAATATCTCCACATTGCAAGGTGCAATTCTGAAAATTTTTTGCTTTTTCCTGTTAATCCCTAGCATGATAAAGAAGATTCAAAGAGAGTGAGATGCCAGCTCCTTTCATTCAGTCAGTAGCTTCAAACATTTCTGGTATATGAAAAACATGTTTTTCAATGGCAAAAATCAATGAATATTGTAAATGCACAAACAGTAATATCTCCACATTGCAAGGTGCAATTCTGAAATTTTTGCTTTTTCCTGCTAATCCTAGCATGATAAAGAAGATTCAAAGAGAGTGAGATGCCAGCTCCTTTCATTCAGTCAGTAGCTTCAAACATTTCTGGACGTTTTTCAATGGCAAAAATCAATGAATATTGTAAATGCACAAACAGTAATATCTCCACATTGCAAGGTGCAATTCTGAAATTTTTTGCTTTTTCCTGTTAATCCTAGCATGATAAAGAAGATTCAAAGAGAGTGAGATGCCAGCTCCTTTCATTCAGTCAGTAGCTTCAAACATTTCTGGTATATGAAAAACATGTTTTTCAATGGCAAAAATCAATGAATATTGTAAATGCACAAACAGTAAATATCTCCACATTGCAAGGTGAAATTCTGAAATTTTTTGCTTTTTCCTGTTAATCCTAGCATGATAAAGAAGATTCAAAGAGAGTGAGATGCCAGCTCCTTTCATTCAGTCAGTAGCTTCAAACATTTCTGGTATATGAAAAACATGTTTTTCAATGTCAAAAATCAATGAATATTGTAAATGCACAAACAGTAATATCTCCACATTGCAAGGTGCAATTCTGAAATTTTTTGCTTTTTCCTGCTAATCCTAGCATGATAAAGAAGATTCAAAGAGAGTGAGATGCCAGCTCCTTTCATTCAGTCAGTAGCTTCAATCATTTCTGGACATTTTTCAATGGCAAAAATCAATGAATATTGTAAATGCACAAACAGTAATTTCTCCGCATTGCAAGGTGCAATTCTGAAATTTTTTGCTTTTTCCTGCTCCTCTTAGCATGATAAAGAAGATTCAAAGAGAGTGAGATGACAGCTCCTTTCATTCAGTCAGTAGCTTCAATCATTTCTGGACGTTTTTCATGGCAAAAATCAATGAATATTGTAAATGCACAAACAGTAATTTCTCCGCATTGCAAGGTGCAATTCTGAAATTTTTTGCTTTTTCCTGCTCCTCTTAGCATGATAAAGAAGATTCAAAGAGAGTGAGATGCCAGCTCCTTTCATTCAGTCAGTAGCTTCAAACATTTCTGGTATATGAAAAACATGTTTTTCAATGGCAAAAATCAATGAATATTGTAAATGCACAAACAGTAATATCCTCCACATTGCAAGGTGCAATTCTGAAATTCTTTGCTTTTTCCTGCTAATCCTAGCATGATAAAGAAGATTCAAAGAGAGTGAGATGCCAGCTCCTTTCATTCAGTCAGTAGCTTCAAACATTTCTGGTATATGAAAACATGTTTTCAATGGCAAAAATCAATGAATATTGTAAATGCACAAACAGTAATATCTCCACATTGCAAGGTGCAATTCTGAAATTTTTAGCTTTTTCCTGTTAATCCTAGCATGATAAAGAAGATTCAAAGAGAGTGAGATGCCAGCTCCTTTCATTCAGTCAGTAGCTTCAAACATTTCTGGACGTTTTTCAATGGCAAAAATCAATGAATATTGTAAATGCACAAACAGTAATATCTCCACATTGCAAGGTGCAATTCTGAAATTTTTTGCTTTTTCCTGTTAATCCTAGTATGATAAAGAAGATTCAAAGAGAGTGAGATGCCAGCTCCTTTCATTCAGTCAGTAGCTTCAAACATTTCTGGTATATGAAAAACATGTTTTTCAATGGCAAAAATCAATGAATATTGTAAATGCACAAACAGTAATATCTCCACATTGCAAGGTGCAATTCTGAAATTTTTTGCTTTTTCCTGCTAATCCTAGCATGATAAAGAAGATTCAAAGAGAGTGAGATGCCAGCTCCTTTCATTCAGTCAGTAGCTTCAAACATTTCTGGTATATGAAAAACATGTTTTTCAATGGCAAAAATCAATGAATATTGTAAATGCACAAACAGTAATATCTCCACATTGCAAGGTGCAATTCTGAAATTTTTTGCTTTTTCCTGCTAATCCTAGCATGATAAAGAAGATTCAAAGAGAGTGAGATGCCAGCTCCTTTCATTCAGTCAGTAGCTTCAAACATTTCTGGACGTTTTTCAATGGCAAAAATCAATGAATATTGTAAATGCACAAACAGTAATATCTCCACATTGCAAGGTGCAATTCTGAAATTTTTTGCTTTTTCCTGTTAATCCTAGCATGATAAAGAAGATTCAAAGAGAGTGATATGCCAGCTCCTTTCATTCAGTCAGTAGCTTCAAACATTTCTGGACGTTTTTCAATGGCAAAAATCAATGAATATTGTAAATGCACAAACAGTAATATCTCCACATTGCAAGGTGCAATTCTGAAATTTTTTGCTTTTTCCTGTTAATCATAGCATGATAAAGAAGATTCAAAGAGAGTGAGATGCCAGCTCCTTTCATTCAGTCAGTAGCTTCAAACATTTCTGGTATATGAAAAACATGTTTTTCAATGGCAAAAATCAATGAATATTGTAAATGCACAAACAGTAATATCTCCACATTGCAAGGTGCAATTCTGAAATTTTTTGCTTTTTCCTGTTAATCCTAGCATGATAAAGAAGATTCAAAGAGAGTGAGATGCCAGCTCCTTTCATTCAGTCAGTAGCTTCAAACATTTCTGGTATATGAAAAACATGTTTTTCAATGGCAAAAATCAATGAATATTTTAAATGCACAAACAGTAATATCTCCACATTGCAAGGTGCAATTCTGAAATTTTTTGCTTTTTCCTGCTAATCCTAGCATGATAAAGAAGATTCAAAGAGAGTGAGATGCCAGCTCCTTTCATTCAGTCAGTAACTTCAAACATTTCTGGACGTTTTTCAATGGCAAAAATCAATGAATATTGTAAATGCACAAACAGTAATATCTCCACATTGCAAGGTGCAATTCTGAAATTTTTTGCTTTTTCCTGTTAATCCTAGCATGATAAAGAAGATTCAAAGAGAGTGAGATGCCAGCTCCTTTCATTCAGTCAGTAGCTTCAAACATTTCTGGTATATGAAAAACATGTTTTTCAATGGCAAAAATCAATGAATATTGTAAATGCACAAACAGTAATATCTCCACATTGCAAGGTGCAATTCTGAAATTTTTTGCTTTTTCCTGCTAATCCTAGCATGATAAAGAAGATTCAAAGAGAGTGAGATGCCAGCTCCTTTCATTCAGTCAGTAGCTTCAAACATTTCTGGTATATGAAAAACACATGTTTTTCAATGGCAAAAATCAATGAATATTGTAAATGCACAAACAGTAATATCTCCACATTGCAAGGTGCAATTCTGAAATTTTTTGCTTTTTCCTGCTAATCCTAGCATGATAAAGAAGATTCAAAGAGAGTGAGATGCCAGATCCTTTCATTCAGTCAGTAGCTTCAAACATTTCTGGTATATGAAAAACATGTTTTTCAATGGCAAAAATCAATGAATATTGTAAATGCACAAACAGTAATATCTCCACATTGCAAGGTGCAATTCTGAAATTTTTAGCTTTTTCCTGTTAATCCTAGCATGATAAAGAAGATTCAAAGAGAGTGAGATGCCAGCTCCTTTCATTCAGTCAGTAGCTTCAAACATTTCTGGACGTTTTTCAATGGCAAAAATCAATGAATATTGTAAATGCACAAACAGTAATATCTCCACATTGCAAGGTGCAATTCTGAAATTTTTTGCTTTTTCCTGTTAATCCTAGCATGATAAAGAAGATTCAAAGAGAGTGAGATGCCAGCTCCTTTCATTCAGTCAGTAGCTTCAAACATTTCTGGTATATGAAAAACGTTTTTCAATGGCAAAAATCAATGAATATTGTAAATGCACAAACAGTAATATCTCCACATTGCAAGGTGCAATTCTGAAATTTTTTGCTTTTTCCTGCTAATCCTAGCATGATAAAGAAGATTCAAAGAGAGTGAGATGCCAGCTCCTTTCATTCAGTCAGTAGCTTCAAACATTTCTGGTATATGAAAAACATGTTTTTCAATGGCAAAAATCAATGAATATTGTAAATGCACAAACAGTAATATCTCCACATTGCAAGGTGCAATTCTGAAATTTTTTGCTTTTTCCTGCTAATCCTAGCATGATAAAGAAGATTCAAAGAGAGTGAGATGCCAGCTCCTTTCATTCAGTCAGTAGCTTCAAACATTTCTGGACGTTTTTCAATGGCAAAAATCAATGAATATTGTAAATGCACAAACAGTAATATCTCCACATTGCAAGGTGCAATTCTGAAATTTTTTGCTTTTTCCTGTTAATCCTAGCATGATAAAGAAGATTCAAAGAGAGTGAGATGCCAGCTCTTTTCATTCAGTCAGTAGCTTCAAACATTTCTGGTATATGAAAAACATGTTTTTCAATGGCAAAAATCAATGAATATTGTAAATGCACAAACAGTAATATCTCCACATTGCAAGGTGCAATTCTGAAATTTTTTGCTTTTTCCTGTTAATCCTAGCATGATAAAGAAGATTCAAAGAGAGTGAGATGCCAGCTCCTTTCATTCAGTCAGTAGCTTCAAACATTTCTGGTATATGAAAAACATGTTTTTCAATGGCAAAAATCAATGAATATTGTAAATGCACAAACAGTAATATCTCCACATTGCAAGGTGCAATTCTGAAATTTTTTGCTTTTTCCTGCTAATCCTAGCATGATAAAGAAGATTCAAAGAGAGTGAGATGCCAGCTCCTTTCATTCAGTCAGTAGCTTCAATCATTTCTGGACATTTTTCAATGGCAAAAATCAATGAATATTGTAAATGCACAAACAGTAATTTCTCCGCATTGCAAGGTGCAATTCTGAAATTTTTTGCTTTTTCCTGCTCCTCTTAGCATGATAAAGAAGATTCAAAGAGAGTGAGATGACAGCTCCTTTCATTCAGTCAGTAGCTTCAATCATTTCTGGACGTTTTTCAATGGCAAAAATCAATGAATATTGTAAATGCACAAACAGTAATTTCTCCGCATTGCAAGGTGCAATTCTGAAATTTTTTGCTTTTTCCTGCTCCTCTTAGCATGATAAAGAAGATTCAAAGAGAGTGAGGTGCCAGCTCCTTTCATTCAGTCAGGAGCTTCAAACATTTCTGGTATATGAATAACATGTTTTTCAATGGCAAAAATCAATGAATATTGTAAATGCACAAACAGTAATTTCTCCGCATTGCAAGGTGCAATTCTGAAATTTTTTGCTTTTTCCTGCTCCTCTTAGCATGATAAAGAAGATTCAAAGAGAGTGAGATGCCAGCTCCTTTCATTCAGTCAGTAGCTTCAATCATTTCTGGACGTTTTTCAATGGCAAAAATCAATGAATATTGTAAATGCACAAACAGTAATTTCTCCGCATTGCAAGGTGCAATTCTGAAATTTTTTGCTTTTTCCTGCTCCTCTTAGCATGATAAACAAGATTCAAAGAGAGTGAGATGCCAGCTCCTTTCATTCAGTCAGTAGCTTCAATCATTTCTGGACGTTTTTCAATGGCAAAAATCATTGAATATTGTAAATGCACAAACAGTAATTTCTCCGCATTGCAAGGTGCAATTCTGAAATTTTTTACTTTTTCCTGCTCCTCTTAGCATGATAAAGAAGATTCAAAGAGAGTGAGATGCCAGCTCCTTTCATTCAGTCAGTAGCTTCAATCATTTCTGGTATATGAATAACATGATGTTTTTCATTCGCAAAAATCAATGAATATTGTAAATGCACAAACAGTAATTTCTCCGCATTGCAAGGTGCAATTCTGAAATTTTTTGCTTTTTCCTGCTCCTCTTAGCATGATAAAGAAGATTCAAAGAGACTGAGATGCCAGCTCCTTTCATTCAGTCAGTAGCTTCAATCATTTCTGGATGTTTTTCAATGGCAAAAATCAATGAATATTGTAAATGCACAAACAGTAATTTCTCCGCATTGCAAGGTGCAATTCTGAAATTTTTTGCTTTTTCCTGCTCCTCTTAGCATGATAAAGAAGATTCAAAGAGAGTGAGATGCCAGCTCCTTTCCTTCAGTCAGTAGCTTCAATCATTTCTGGTATATGAATAACATGATGTTTTTCAATGGCAAAAATCAATGAATTTTGTAAATGCACAAACAGTAATTTCTCCGCATTGCAAGGCGCAATTCTGAAATTTTTTGCTTTTTCCTGCTCCTCTTAGCATGATAAAGAAGATTCAAAGAGAGTGAGATGCCAGCTCTTTTCATTCAGTCAGTAGCTTCAATCATTTCTGGACATTTTTCAATGGCAAAAATCAATGAATATTGTAAATGCACAAACAGTAATTTCTCCGCATTGCAAGGTGCAATTCTGAAATTTTTTGCTTTTTCCTGCTCCTCTTAGCATGATAAAGAAGATTCAAAGAGAGTGAGATGCCAGCTCCTTTCATTCAGTCAGTAGCTTCAATCATTTCTGGACGTTTTTCAATGGCAAAAATCAATGAATATTGTAAATGCACAAACAGTAATTTCTCCGCATTGCAAGGTGCAATTCTGAAATTTTTTGCTTTTTCCTGCTCCTCTTAGCATGATAAAGAAGATTCAAAGAGAGTGAGATGCCAGCTCCTTTCATTCAGTCAGTACCTTCAATCATTTCTGGACGTTTTTCAATGGCAAAAATCAATGAATATTGTAAATGCACAAACAGTAATTTCTCCGCATTGCAAGGTGCAATTCTGAAATTTTTTGCTTTTTCCTGCTCCTCTTAGCATGATAAAGAAGATTCAAAGAGAGTGAGATGCCAGCTCCTTTCATTCAGTCAGTAGCTTCAATCATTTCTGGACGTTTTTCAATGGCAAAAATCAATGAATATTGTAAATGCACAAACTGTAATTTCTCCGCATTGCAAGGTGCAATTCTGAAATTTTTTGCTTTTTCCTGCTCCTCTTAGCATGATAAAGAAGATTCAAAGAGAGTGAGAAGCCAGCTCCTTTCATTCAGTCAGTAGCTTCAATCATTTCTGGTATATGAATAACATGATGTTTTTCAATGGCAAAAATCAATGAATATTGTAAATGCACAAACAGTAATTTCTCCGCATTGCAAGGTGCAATTCTGAAATTTTTTGCTTTTTCCTGCTCCTCTTAGCATGATAAAGAAGATTCAAAGAGAGTGAGATGCCAGCTCCTTTCATTCAGTCAGTAGCTTCAATCATTTCTGGACGTTTTTCAATGGCAAAAATCAATGAATATTGTAAATGCACAAACAGTAATTTCTCCGCATTGCAAGGTGCAATTCTGAAATTTTTTGCTTTTTCCTGCTCCTCTTAGCATGATAAACAAGATTCAAAGAGAGTGAGATGCCAGCTCCTTTCATTCAGTCAGTAGCTTCAATCATTTCTGGACGTTTTTCAATGGCAAAAATCATTGAATATTGTAAATGCACAAACAGTAATTTCTCCGCATTGCAAGGTGCAATTCTGAAATTTTTTACTTTTTCCTGCTCCTCTTAGCATGATAAAGAAGATTCAAAGAGAGTGAGATGCCAGCTCCTTTCATTCAGTCAGTAGCTTCAATCATTTCTGGTATATGAATAACATGATGTTTTTCAATCGCAAAAATCAATGAATATTGTAAATGCACAAACAGTAATTTCTCCGCATTGCAAGGTGCAATTCTGAAATTTTTTGCTTTTTCCTGCTCCTCTTAGCATGATAAAGAAGATTCAAAGAGAGTGAGATGCCAGCTCCTTTCATTCAGTCAGTAGCTACAATCATTTCTGGATGTTTTTCAATGGCAAAAATCAATGAATATTGTAAATGCACAAACAGTAATTTCTCCGCATTGCAAGGTGCAATTCTGAAATTTTTTGCTTTTTCCTGCTCCTCTTAGCATGATAAAGAAGATTCAAAGAGAGTGAGATGCCAGCTCCTTTCCTTCAGTCAGTAGCTTCAATCATTTCTGGTATATGAATAACATGATGTTTTTCAATGGCAAAAATCAATGAATTTTGTAAATGCACAAACAGTAATTTCTCCGCATTGCAAGGCGCAATTCTGAAATTTTTTGCTTTTTCCTGCTCCTCTTAGCATGATAAAGAAGATTCAAAGAGAGGGAGATGCCAGCTCCTTTCATTCAGTCAGTAGCTTCAATCATTTCTGGACATTTTTCAATGGCAAAAATCAATGAATATTGTAAATGCACAAACAGTAATTTCTCCGCATTGCAAGGTGCAATTCTGAAATTTTTTGCTTTTTCCTGCTCCTCTTAGCATGATAAAGAAGATTCAAAGAGAGTGAGATGCCAGCTCCTTTCATTCAGTCAGTAGCTTCAATCATTTCTGGACGTTTTTCAATGGCAAAAATCAATGAATATTGTAAATGCACAAACAGTAATTTCTCCGCATTGCAAGGTGCAATTCTGAAATTTTTTGCTTTTTCCTGCTCCTCTTAGCATGATAAAGAAGATTCAAAGAGAGTGATATGCCAGCTCCTTTCATTCAGTCAGTACCTTCAATCATTTCTGGACGTTTTTCAATGGCAAAAATCAATGAATATTGTAAATGCACAAACAGTAATTTCTCCGCATTGCAAGGTGCAATTCTGAAATTTTTTGCTTTTTCCTGCTCCTCTTAGCATGATAAAGAAGATTCAAAGAGAGTGAGATGCCAGCTCCTTTCATTCAGTCAGTAGCTTCAATCATTTCTGGACGTTTTTCAATGGCAAAAATCAATGAATATTGTAAATGCACAAACTGTAATTTCTCCGCATTGCAAGGTGCAATTCTGAAATTTTTTGCTTTTTCCTGCTCCTCTTAGCATGATAAAGAAGATTCAAAGAGAGTGAGATGCCAGCTCCTTTCATTCAGTCAGTAGCTTCAATCATTTCTGGTATATGAATAACATGATGTTTTTCAATAGCAAAAATCAATGAATATTGTAAATGCACAAACAGTAATTTCTCCGCATTGCAAGGTGCAATTCTGAAATTTTTTGCTTTTTCCTGCTCCTCTTAGCATGATAAAGAAGATTCAAAGAGAGTGAGATGCCAGCTCCTTTCATTCAGTCAGTAGCTTCAATCATTTCTGGACGTTTTTCAATGGCAAAAATCAATGAATATTGTAAATGCACAAACAGTAATTTCTCCACATTGCAAGGTGCAATTCTGAAATTTTTTGCTTTTTCCTGCTCCTCTTAGCATGATAAACAAGATTCAAAGAGAGTGAGATGCCAGCTCCATTCAGTCAGTAGCTTCAATCATTTCTGGACGTTTTTCAATGGCAAAAATCATTGAATATTGTAAATGCACAAACAGTAATTTCTCCGCATTGCAAGGTGCAATTCTGAAATTTTTTACTTTTTCCTGCTCCTCTTAGCATGATAAAGAAGATTCAAAGAGAGTGAGATGCCAGCTCCTTTCATTCAGTCAGTAGCTTCAATCATTTCTGGACGTTTTTCAATGGCAAAAATCAATGAATATTGTAAATGCACAAACAGTAATTTCTCCGCATTGCAAGGTGCAATTCTGAAATTTTTTGCTTTTTCCTGCTCCTCTTAGCATGATAAAGAAGATTCAAAGAGAGTGAGATGCCAGCTCCTTTCCTTCAGTCAGTAGCTTCAATCATTTCTGGTATATGAATAACATGATGTTTTTCAATGGCAAAAATCAATGAATTTTGTAAATGCACAAACAGTAATTTCTCCGCATTGCAAGGCGCAATTCTGAAATTTTTTGCTTTTTCCTGCTCCTCTTAGCATGATAAAGAAGATTCAAAGAGAGTGAGATGCCAGCTCCTTTCATTCAGTCAGTAGCTTCAATCATTTCTGGACATTTTTCAATGGCAAAAATCAATGAATATTGTAAATGCACAAACAGTAATTTCTCCGCATTGCAAGGTGCAATTCTGAAATTTTTTGCTTTTTCCTGCTCCTCTTAGCATGATAAGGAAGATTCAAAGAGAGTGAGATGCCAGCTCCTTTCATTCAGTCAGTAGCTTCAATCATTTCTGGACGTTTTTCAATGGCAAAAATCAATGAATATTGTAAATGCACAAACTGTAATTTCTCCGCATTGCAAGGTGCAATTCTGAAATTTTTTGCTTTTTCCTGCTCCTCTTAGCATGATAAAGAAGATTCAAAGAGAGTGAGGTGCCAGCTCCTTTCATTCAGTCAGGAGCTTCAAACATTTCTGGTATATGAATAACATGTTTTTCAATGGCAAAAATCAATGAATATTGTAAATGCACAAACAGTAATTTCTCCGCATTGCAAGGTGCAATTCTGAAATTTTTTGCTTTTTCCTGCTCCTCTTAGCATGATAAAGAAGATTCAAAGAGAGTGAGATGCCAGCTCCTTTCATTCAGTCAGTAGCTTCAATCATTTCTGGATGTTTTTCAATGGCAAAAATCAATGAATATTGTAAATGCACAAACTATAATTTCTCCGCATTGCAAGGTGCAATTCTGAAATTTTTTGCTTTTTCCTGCTCCTCTTAGCATGATAAAGAAGATTCAAAGAGAGTGAGATTCCAGCTCCTTTCATTCAGTCAGTAGCTTCAATCATTTCTGGACGTTTTTCAATGGCAAAAATCAATGAATATTGTAAATGCACAAACAGTAATTTCTCCGCATTGCAAGGTGCAATTCTGAAATTTTTTGCTTTTTCCTGCTCCTCTTAGCATGATAAAGAAGATTCAAAGAGAGTGAGATGCCAGCTCCTTTCATTCAGTCAGTAGCTTCAAACATTTCTGGTATATGAATAACATGATGTTTTTCAATGGCAAAAATCAATGAATATTGTAAATGCACAAACAGTAATTTCTCCGCATTGCAAGGTGCAAGTCTGAAATTTTTTGCTTTTTCCTGCTCCTCTTAGCATGATAAAGAAGATTCAAAGAGAGTGAGATGCCAGCTCCTTTCATTCAATCAGTAGCTTCAAACATTTCTGGTATATGAATAACATGATGTTTTTCAATGGCAAAAATCAATGAATATTGTAAATGCACAAACAGTAATTTCTCCGCATTGCAAGGTGCAAGTCTGAAATTTTTTGCTTTATCCTGCTCCTCTTAGCATGATAAAGAAGATTCAAAGAGAGTGAGATGCCAGCTCCTTTCATTCAGTCAGTAGCTTCAATCATTTCTGGTATATGAATAACATGATGTTTTTCAATGGCAAAAATCAATGAATATTGTAAATGCACAAACAGTAATTTCTCCGCATTGCAAGGTGCAATTCTGAAATTTTTTGCTTTTTCCTGCTCCTCTTAGCATGATAAAGAAGATTCAAAGAGAGTCAGATGCCAGCTCCTTTCATTCAGTCAGTAGCTTCAAACATTTCTGGTATATGAATAACATGATGTTTTTCAATGGCAAAAATCAATGAATATTGTAAATGCACAAACAGTAATTTCTCCGCATTGCAAGGTGCAATTCTGAAATTTTTTGCTTTTTCCTGCTCCTCTTAGCATGATAAAGAAGATTCAAAGAGAGTGAGATGCCAGCTCCTTTCATTCAGTCAGTAGCTTCAATCATTTCTGGACGTTTTTCAATGGCAAAAATCAATGAATATTGTAAATGCACAAACAGTAATTTCTCCGCATTGCAAGGTGCAATTCTGAAAATTTTTGCTTTTTCCTGCTCCTCTTAGCATGATAAAGAAGTTTCAAAGAGAGTGAGATGCCAGCTCCTTTCATTCAGTCAGTAGCTTCAATAATTTCTGGACGTTTTTCAATGGCAAAAATCAATGAATATTGTAAATGCACAAACAGTAATTTCTCCGCATTGCAAGGTGCAATTCTG
This sequence comes from Phyllobates terribilis, assembly GCF_046119375.1. Taxonomy (NCBI): domain Eukaryota; kingdom Metazoa; phylum Chordata; class Amphibia; order Anura; family Dendrobatidae; genus Phyllobates; species Phyllobates terribilis. Next base: position 12,956 of record NW_027364750.1, read on the forward strand.
AAATTTTTTGCTTTTTCCTGCTCCTCTTAGCATGATAAACAAGATTCAAAGAGAGTGAGATGCCAGCTCCTTTCATTCAGTCAGTAGCTTCAATCATTTCTGGACATTTTTCAATGGCAAAAATCAATGAATATTGTAAATGCACAAACAGTAATTTATCCGCATTGCAAGGTGCAATTCTGAAATTTTTTGCTTTTTCCTGCTCCTCTTAGCATGATAAAGAAGATTCAAAGAGAGTGAGATGCCAGCTCCTTTCATTCAGTCAGTAGCTTCAAACATTTCTGGTATATGAATAACATGATGTTTTTCAATGGCAAAAATCAATGAATATTGTAAATGCACAAACAGTAATTTCTCCGCATTGCAAGGTGCAATTCTGAAATTTTTTGCTTTTTCCTGCTCCTCTTAGCATGATAAAGAAGATTCAAAGAGAGTGAGATGCCAGCTCCTTTCATTCAGTCAGTAGCTTCAATCATTTCTGGACGTTTTTCAATGGCAAAAATCAATGAATATTGTAAATGCACAAACAGTAATTTCTCCGCATTGCAAGGTGCAATTCTGAAATTTTTTGCTTTTTCCTGCTCCTCTTAGCATTATGAAGAAGATTCAAAGAGAATGAGATGCCAGCTCCTTTCATTCAGTCAGTAGCTTCAAACATTTCTGGTATATGAATAACATGATGTTTTTCAATGGCAAAAATCAATGAATATTGTAAATGCACAAACAGTAATTTCTCCGCATTGCAAGGTGCAATTCTGAAATTTTTTGCTTTTTCCTGCTCCTCTTAGCATGATAAAGAAGATTCAAAGAGAGTGAGATGCCAGCTCCTTTCGTTCAGTCAGTAGCTTCAATCATTTCTGGACGTTTTTCAATGGCAAAAATCATTGAATATTGTAAATGCACAAACAGTAATTTCTCCGCATTGCAAGGTGCAATTCTGAAATTTTTTACTTTTTCCTGCTCCTCTTAGCATGATAAAGAAGATTCAAAGAGTGTGAGATGCCAGCTCCTTTCATTCAGTCAGTAGCTTCAATCATTTCTGGTATATGAATAACATGATGTTTTTCAATGGCAAAAATCAATGAATATTGTAAATGCACAAACAGTAATTTCTCCGCATTGCAAGGTGCAATTCTGAAATTTTTTGCTTTTTCCTGCTCCTCTTAGCATGATAAACAAGATTCAAAGAGAGTGAGATAACAGCTCCTTTCATTCAGTCAGTAGCTTCAATCATTTCTGGACGTTTTTCAATGGCAAAAATCAATGAATATTGTAAATGCACAAACAGTAATTTCTCCGCATTGCAAGGTGCAATTCTGAAATTTTTTGCTTTTTCCTGCTCCTCTTAACATGATAAAGAAGATTCAAAGAGAGTGAGATGCCAGCTCCTTTCATTCAGTCAGTAGCTTCAATCATTTCTGGACGTTTTTCAATTGCAAAAATCAATGAATATTGTAAATGCACAAACAGTAATTTCTCCGCATTGCAAGGTGCAATTCTGAAATTTTTTGCTTTTTCCTGCTCCTCTTAGCATGATAAAGAAGATTCAAAGAGAGTGAGTTGCCAGCTTCTTTCATTCAGTCAGTAGCTTCAAACATTTCTGGGATATGAATAACATGATGTTTTTCAATGGCAAAAATCAATGAATATTGTAAATGCACAAACAGTAATTTCTCCGCATTGCAAGGTGCAATTCTGAAATTTTTTGCTTTTTCCTGCTCCTCTTAGCATGATAAACAAGATTCAAAGAGAGTGAGATGCCAGCTCCTTTCATTCAGTCAGTAGCTTCAATCATTTCTGGACATTTTTCAATGGCAAAAATCAATGAATATTGTAAATGCACAAACAGTAATTTATCCGCATTGCAAGGTGCAATTCTGAAATTTTTTGCTTTTTCCTGCTCCTCTTAGCATGATAAAGAAGATTCAAAGAGAGTGAGATGCCAGCTCCTTTCATTCAGTCAGTAGCTTCAAACATTTCTGGTATATGAATAACATGATGTTTTTCAATGGCAAAAATCAATGAATATTGTAAATGCACAAACAGTAATTTCTCCGCATTGCAAGGTGCAATTCTGAAATTTTTTGCTTTTTCCTGCTCCTCTTAGCATGATAAAGAAGATTCAAAGAGAGTGAGATGCCAGCTCCTTTCATTCAGTCAGTAGCTTCAATCATTTCTGGACGTTTTTCAATGGCAAAAATCAATGAATATTGTAAATGCACAAACAGTAATTTCTCCGCATTGCAAGGTGCAATTCTGAAATTTTTTGCTTTTTCCTGCTCCTCTTAGCATTATGAAGAAGATTCAAAGAGAGTGAGATGCCAGCTCCTTTCATTCAGTCAGTAGCTTCAAACATTTCTGGTATATGAATAACATGATGTTTTTCAATGGCAAAAATCAATGAATATTGTAAATGCACAAACAGTAATTTCTCCGCATTGCAAGGTGCAATTCTGAAATTTTTTGCTTTTTCCTGCTCCTCTTAGCATGATAAAGAAGATTCAAAGAGAGTGAGATGCCAGCTCCTTTCGTTCAGTCAGTAGCTTCAATCATTTCTGGACGTTTTTCAATGGCAAAAATCATTGAATATTGTAAATGCACAAACAGTAATTTCTCCGCATTGCAAGGTGCAATTCTGAAATTTTTTACTTTTTCCTGCTCCTCTTAGCATGATAAAGAAGATTCAAAGAGTGTGAGATGCCAGCTCCTTTCATTCAGTCAGTAGCTTCAATCATTTCTGGTATATGAATAACATGATGTTTTTCAATGGCAAAAATCAATGAATATTGTAAATGCACAAACAGTAATTTCTCCGCATTGCAAGGTGCAATTCTGAAATTTTTTGCTTTTTCCTGCTCCTCTTAGCATGATAAACAAGATTCAAAGAGAGTGAGATAACAGCTCCTTTCATTCAGTCAGTAGCTTCAATCATTTCTGGACGTTTTTCAATGGCAAAAATCAATGAATATTGTAAATGCACAAACAGTAATTTCTCCGCATTGCAAGGTGCAATTCTGAAATTTTTTGCTTTTTCCTGCTCCTCTTAACATGATAAAGAAGATTCAAAGAGAGTGAGATGCCAGCTCCTTTCATTCAGTCAGTAGCTTCAATCATTTCTGGACGTTTTTCAATTGCAAAAATCAATGAATATTGTAAATGCACAAACAGTAATTTCTCCGCATTGCAAGGTGCAATTCTGAAATTTTTTGCTTTTTCCTGCTCCTCTTAGCATGATAAAGAAGATTCAAAGAGAGTGAGTTGCCAGCTTCTTTCATTCAGTCAGTAGCTTCAAACATTTCTGGGATATGAATAACATGATGTTTTTCAATGGCAAAAATCAATGAATATTGTAAATGCACAAACAGTAATTTCTCCGCATTGCAAGGTGCAATTCTGAAATTTTTTGCTTTTTCCTGCTCCTCTTAGCATGATAAAGAAGATTCAAAGAGAGTGAGATGCCAGCTCCTTTCATTCAGTCAGTAGCTTCAATCATTTCTGGACGTTTTTCAATGGCAAAAATCAATGAATATTGTAAATGCACAAACAGTAATTTCTCCGCATTGCAAGGTGCAATTCTGAAATTTTTTGCTTTTTCCTGCTCCTCTTAGCATGATAAAGAAGATTCAAAGAGAGTGAGATGCCAGCTCCTTTCATTCAGTCAGTAGCTTCAATCATTTCTGGTATATGAATAACATGATGTTTTTCAATGGCAAAAATCAATGAATATTGTAAATGCACAAACAGTAATTTCTCCGCATTGCAAGTTGCAATTCTGAAATTTTTTGCTTTTTCCTGCTCCTCTTAGCATGATAAAGAAGATTCAAAGAGAGTGAGATGCCAGCTCCTTTCATTCAGTCAGTAGCTTCAATCATTTCTGGACGTTTTTCAATGGCAAAAATCAATGAATATTGTAAATGCACAAACAGTAATTTCTCCGCATTGCAAGGTGCAATTCTGAAATTTTTTGCTTTTTCCTGCTCCTCTTAGCATGATAAAGAAGATTCAAAGAGAGTGAGATGCCAGCTCCTTTCATTCAGTCAGTAGCTTCAATCATTTCTGGATGTTTTTCAATGGCAAAAATCAATGAATATTGTAAATGCACAAACCGTAATTTCTCCGCATTGCAAGGTGCAATTCTGAAATTTTTTGCTTTTTCCTGCTCCTCTTAGCATGATAAAGAAGATTCAAAGAGAGTGAGATGCCAGCTCCTTTCATTCAGTCAGTAGCTTCAATCATTTCTGGTATATGAATAACATGATGTTTTTCAATGGCAAAAATCAATGAATATTGTAAATGCACAAACAGTAATTTCTCCGCATTGCAAGGTGCAATTCTGAATTTTTTTGCTTTTTCCTGCTCCTCTTAGCATGATAAAGAAGATTCAAAGAGAGTGAGATGCCAGCTCCTTTCATTCAGTCAGTAGCTTCAATCATTTCTGGACGTTTTTCAATGGCAAAAATCAATGAATATTGTAAATGCACAAACAGTAATTTCTCCGCATTGCAAGGTGCAATTCTGAAATTTTTTGCTTTTTCCTGCTCCTCTTAGCATGATAAAGAAGATTCAAAGAGAGTGAGATGCCAGCTCCTTTCATTCAGTCAGTAGCTTCAAACATTTCTGGTATAAACATTTCTGGACGTTTTTCAATGGCAAAAATCAATGAATATTGTAAATGCACAAACAGTAATATCTCCACATTGCAAGGTGCAATTCTGAAATTTTTTGCTTTTTCCTGCTAATCCTAGCATGATAAAGAAGATTCAAATAGAGTGAGATGCCAGCTCCTTTCATTCAGTCAGTAGCTTCAAACATTTCTGGACGTTTTTCAATGGCAAAAATCAATGAATATTGTAAATGCACAAACAGTAATATCTCCACATTGCAAGGTGCAATTCTGAAATTTTTTGCTTTTTCCTGCTAATCCTAGCATGGTAAAGAAGATTCAAAGAGAGTGAGATGCCAGCTCCTTTCATTCAGTCAGTAGCTTCAAACATTTCTGGACGTTTTTCAATGGCATAAATCAATGAATATTGTAAATGCACAAACAGTAATATCTCCACATTGCAAGGTGCAATTCTGAAATTTTTTGCTTTTTCCTGCTACTCCTAGCATGATAAAGAAGATTCAAAGAGAGTGAGATGCCTGCTCCTTTCATTCAGTCAGTAGCTTCAAACATTTCTGGACGTTTTTCAATGGCAAAAATCAATGAATATTGTAAATGCACAAACAGTAATATCTCCACATTGCAAGGTGCAATTCTGAAATTTTTTGCTTTTTCCTGCTAATCCTAGCATGATAAAGAAGATTCAAAGAGAGTAAGATGCCAGCTCCTTTCATTCAGTCAGTAGCTTCAAACATTTCTGGACGTTTTTCAATGGCAAAAATCAATGAATATTGTAAATGCACAAACAGTAATTTCTCCGCATTGCAAGGTGCAATTCTGAAATTTTTTGCTTTTTCCTGCTCCTCTTAGCATGATAAAGAAGATTCAAAGAGAGTGAGATGCCAGCTCCTTTCATTCAGTCAGTAGCTTCAATCATTTCTGGATGTTTTTCAATGGCAAAAATCAATGAATATTGTAAATGCACAAACAGTAATTTCTCCGCATTGTAAGGTGCAATTCTGAAATTTTTTGCTTTTTCCTGCTCCTCTTAGCATGATAAAGAAGATTCAAAGATAGTGAGATGCCAGCTTCTTTCATTCAGTCAGTAGCTTCAAACATTTCTGGTATATGAATAACATGATGTTTTTCAATGGCAAAAATCAATGAATATTGTAAATGCACAAACAGTAATTTCTCCGCATTGCAAGTTGCAATTCTGAAATTTTTTGCTTTTTCCTGCTCCTCTTAGCATGATAAAGAAGATTCAAAGAGAGTGAGATGCCAGCTCCTTTCATTCAGTCAGTAGCTTCAATCATTTCTGGACGTTTTTCAATGGCAAAAATCAATGAATATTGTAAATGCACAAACAGTAATTTCTCCGCATTGCAAGGTGCAATTCTGAAATTTTTTGCTTTTTCCTGCTCCTCTTAGCATGATAAAGAAGACTCAAAGAGAGTGAGATGCCAGCTCCTTTCATTCAGTCAGTAGCTTCAATCATTTCTGGACGTTTTTCAATGGCAAAAATCAATGAATATTGTAAATGCACAAACAGTAATTTCTCCGCATTGCAAGTTGCAATTCTGAAATTTTTTGCTTTTTCCTGCTCCTCTTACCATGATAAAGAAGATTCAAAGAGAGTGAGATGCCAGCTCCTTTCATTCAGTCAGTAGCTTCAATCATTTCTGGACGTTTTTCAATGGCAAAAATCAATGAATATTGTAAATGCACAAACAGTAATTTCTCCGCATTGCAAGGTGCAATTCTGAAATTTTTTGCTTTTTCCTGCTCCTCTTAGCATGATAAAGAAGATTCAAAAAGAGTGAGATGCCAGCTCCTTTCATTCAGTCAGTAGCTTCAATCATTTCTGGACGTTTTTCAATGGCAAAAATCAATGAATATTGTAAATGCACAAACAGTAATTTCTCCGCATTGCAAGGTGCAATTCTGAAATTTTTTGCTTTTTCCTGCTCCTCTTAGCATGATAAAGAAGATTCAAAGAGAGTGAGATGCCAGCTCCTTTCATTCAGTCAGTAGCTTCAATCATTTCTGGTATATGAATAACATGATGTTTTTCAATGGCAAAAATCAATGAATATTGTAAATGCACAAACAGTAATTTCTCCGCATTGCAAGGTGCAATTCTGAAATTTTTTGCTTTTTCCTGCTCCTCTTAGCATCATAAAGAAGATTCAAAGAGAGTGAGATGCCAGCTCCTTTCATTCAGTCAGTAGCTTCAATCATTTCTGGACGTTTTTCAATGGCAAAAATCAATGAATATTGTAAATGCACAAACAGTAATTTCTCCGCATTGCAAGGTGCAATTCTGAAATTTTTTGCTTTTTCCTGCTCCTCTTAGCATGATAAAGATTCAAAGAGAGTGAGATGCCAGCTCCTTTCATTCAGTCAGTAGCTTCAATCATTTCTGGACGTTTTTCAATGGCAAAAATCAATGAATATTGTAAATACACAAACAGTAATTTCTCCGCATTGCAAGGTGCAATTCTGAAATTTTTTGCTTTTTCCTGCTCCTCTTAGCATCATAAAGAAGATTCAAAGAGAGTGAGATGCCAGCTCCTTTCATTCAGTCAGTAGCTTCAATCATTTCTGGACGTTTTTCAATGGCAAAAATCAATGAATATTGTAAATGCACAAACAGTAATTTCTCCGCATTGCAAGGTGCAATTCTGAAATTTTTTGCTTTTTCCTGCTCCTCTTAGCATGATAAAGAAGATTCAAAGAGAGTGAGATGCCAGCTCCTTTCATTCAGTCAGTAGCTTCAATTATTTCTGGTATATGAATAACATGATGTTTTTCAATGTCAAAAATCAATGAATATTGTAAATGCACAAACAGTAATTTCTCCGCATTGCAAGGTGCAATTCTGAAATTTTTTGCTTTTTCCTGCTCCTCTTAGCATGGTAAAGAAGATTCAAAGAGAGTGAGATGCCAACTCCTTTCATTCAGTCAGTAGCTTCAATCATTTCTGGACTTTTTCAATGGCAAAAATCAATGAATATTGTAAATGCACAAACAGTAATTTCTCCGCATTGCAAGGTGCAATTCTGAAATTTTTTGCTTTTTCCTGCTCCTCTTAGCATGATAAAGAAGATTCAAAGAGAGTGAGATGCCAGCTCCTTTCATTCAGTCAGTAGCTTCAATCATTTCTGGACGTTTTTCAATGGCAAAAATCAATGAATATTGTAAATGCACAAACAGTAATTTCTCCGCATTGCAAGGTGCAATTCTGAAATTTTTTGCTTTTTCCTGCTCCTCTTAGCATGATAAAGAAGATTCAAAGAGAGTGAGATGCCAGCTCCTTTCATTCAGTCAGTAGCTTCAATCATTTCTGGGTATGAATAACATGATATTTTTCAATGGCAAAAATCAATGAATATTGTAAATGCACAAACAGTAATTTCTCCGCATTGCAAGGTGCAATTCTGAAATTTTTTGCTTTTTCCTGCTCCTCTTAGCATGATAAAGAAGATTCAAAGAGAGTGAGATGCCAGCTCCTTTCATTCAGTCAGTAGCTTCAATCATTTCTGGACGTTTTTCAATGGCAAAAATCAATGAATATTTTAAATGCACAAACAGTAATTTCTCCGCATTGCAAGGTGCAATTCTGAAATTTTTTGCTTTTTCCTGCTCCTCTTAGCATGATAAAGAAGATTCAAAGAGAGTGAGATGCCAGCTCCTTTCATTCAGTCAGTAGTTTCAATCATTTCTGGACGTTTTTCAATGGCAAAAATCAATGAATATTGTAAATGCACAAACAGTAATTTCTCCGCATTGCAAGGTGCAATTCTGAATTTTTTTGCTTTTTCCTGCTCCTCTTAGCATGATAAAGAAGATTCAAAGAGAGTGAGATGCCAGCTCCTTTCATTCAGTCAGTAGCTTCAAACATTTCTGGTATAAACATTTCTGGACGTTTTTCAATGGCAAAAATCAATGAATATTGTAAATGCACAAACAGTAATATCTCCACATTGCAAGGTGCAATTCTGAAATTTTTTGCTTTTTCCTGCTAATCCTAGCATGATAAAGAAGATTCAAATAGAGTGAGATGCCAGCTCCTTTCATTCAGTCAGTAGCTTCAAACATTTCTGGACGTTTTTCAATGGCAAAAATCAATGAATATTGTAAATGCACAAACAGTAATATCTCCACATTGCAAGGTGCAATTCTGAAATTTTTTGCTTTTTCCTGCTAATCCTAGCATGATAAAGAAGATTCAAAGAGAGTGAAATGCCAGCTCCTTTCATTCAGTCAGTAGCTTCAAACATTTCTGGTATATGAATAACATGATGTTTTTCAATGGCAAAAATCAATGAATATTGTAAATGCACAAACAGTAATATCTCCACATTGCAAGGTGCAATTCTGAAATTTTTTGCTTTTTCCTGCTAATCCTAGCATGATAAAGAAGATTCAAAGAGAGTGAGATGCCAGCTCCTTTCATTCAGTCAGTAGCTTCAAATATTTCTGGACGTTTTTCAATGGAAAAAATCAATGACTATTGTAAATGCACAAACAGTAATATCTCCACATTGCAAGGTGCAATTCTGAAATTTTTTGCTTTTTCCTGCTACTCCTAGCATGATAAAGAAGATTCAAAGAGAGTGATATGCCAGCTCCTTTCATTCAGTCAGTAGCTTCAAACATTTCTGGACGTTTTTCAATGGCAAAAATCAATGAATATTGTAAATGCACAAACAGTAATATCTCCACATTGCAAGGTGCAATTCTGAAATTTTTTGCTTTTTCCTGCTAATCCTAGCATGATAAAGAAGATTCAAAGAGAGTGAGATGCCAGCTCCTTTCATTCAGTCAGTAGCTTCAAACATTTCTGGACGTTTTTCAATGGCAAAAATCAATGAATATTGTAAATGCACAAACAGTAATATCTCCACATTGCAAGGTGCAATTCTGAAATTTTTTGCTTTTTCCTGCTAATCCTAGCATGATAAAGAAGATTCAAAGAGAGTGAGATGCCAGCTCCTTTCATTCAGTCAGTAGCTTCAATCATTTCTGGTATATGAATAACATGATGTTTTTCAATGGCAAAAATCAATGAATATTGTAAATCCACAAACAGTAATTTCTCCGCATTGCAAGGTGCAATTCTGAATTTTTTTGCTTTTTCCTGCTCCTCTTAGCATGATAAAGAAGATTCAAAGAGAGTGAGATGCCAGCTCCTTTCATTCAGTCAGTAGCTTCAAACATTTCTGGTATAAACATTTCTGGACGTTTTTCAATGGCAAAAATCAATGAATATTGTAAATGCACAAACAGTAATATCTCCACATTGCAAGGTGCAATTCTGAAATTTTTTGCTTTTTCCTGCTAATCCTATCATGATAAAGAAGATTCAAAGAGAGTGAGATGCCAGCTCCTTTCATTCAGTCAGTAGCTTCAAACATTTCTGGACGTGTTTCAATGGCAAAAATCAATGAATATTGTAAATGCACAAACAGTAATTTCTCCGCATTGCAAGGTGCAATTCTGAATTTTTTTGCTTTTTCCTGCTCCTCTTAGCATAATAAAGAAGATTCAAAGAGAGTGAGATGCCAGCTCCTTTCATTCAGTCAGTAGCTTCAAACATTTCTGGTATAAACATTTCTGGACGTTTTTCAATGGCAAAAATCAATGAATATTGTAAATGCACAAACAGTAATATCTCCACATTGCAAGGTGCAATTCTGAAATTTTTTGCTTTTTCCTGCTACTCCTAGCATGATAAAGAAGATTCAAAGAGAGTTATATGCCAGCTCCTTTCATTCAGTCAGTAGCTTCAAACATTTCTGGACGTTTTTCAATGGCAAAAATCAATGAATATTGTAAATGCACAAACAGTAATATCTCCACATTGCAAGGTGCAATTCTGAAATTTTTTGCTTTTTCCTGCTAATCCTAGCATGATAAAGAAGATTCAAAGAGAGTGAGATGCCAGCTCCTTTCATTCAGTCAGTAGCTTCAAACATTTCTGGACGTTTTTCAATGGCAAAAATCAATGAATATTGTAAATGCACAAACAGTAATATCTCCACATTGCAAGGTGCAATTCTGAAATTTTTTGCTTTTTCCTGCTAATCCTAGCATGATAAAGAAGATTCAAAGAGAGTGAGATGCCAGCTCCTTTCATTCAGTCAGTAGCTTCAATCATTTCTGGTATATGAATAACATGATGTTTTTCAATGGCAAAAATCAATGAATATTGTAAATCCACAAACAGTAATTTCTCCGCATTGCAAGGTGCAATTCTGAATTTTTTTGCTTTTTCCTGCTCCTCTTAGCATGATAAAGAAGATTCAAAGAGAGTGAGATGCCAGCTCCTTTCATTCAGTCAGTAGCTTCAAACATTTCTGGTATAAACATTTCTGGACGTTTTTCAATGGCAAAAATCAATGAATATTGTAAATGCACAAACAGTAATATCTCCACATTGCAAGGTGCAATTCTGAAATTTTTTGCTTTTTCCTGCTAATCCTATCATGATAAAGAAGATTCAAAGAGAGTGAGATGCCAGCTCCTTTCATTCAGTCAGTAGCTTCAAACATTTCTGGACGTGTTTCAATGGCAAAAATCAATGAATATTGTAAATGCACAAACAGTAATTTCTCCGCATTGCAAGGTGCAATTCTGAATTTTTTTGCTTTTTCCTGCTCCTCTTAGCATAATAAAGAAGATTCAAAGAGAGTGAGATGCCAGCTCCTTTCATTCAGTCAGTAGCTTCAAACATTTCTGGTATAAACATTTCTGGACGTTTTTCAATGGCAAAAATCAATGAATATTGTAAATGCACAAACAGTAATATCTCCACATTGCAAGGTGCAATTCTGAATTTTTTTGCTTTTTCCTGCTAATCCTAGCATGATAAAGAAGATTCAAATAGAGTGAGATGCCAGCTCCTTTCATTCAGTCAGTAGCTTCAAACATTTCTGGACGTTTTTCAATGGCAAAAATCAATGAATATTGTAAATGCACAAACAGTAATATCTCCACATTGCAAGGTGCAATTCTGAAATTTTTTGCTTTTTCCTGCTAATCCTAGCATGATAAAGAAGATTCAAAGAGAGTGAGATGCCAGCTCCTTTCATTCAGTCAGTAGCTTCAAACATTTCTGGTATATGAATAACATGATGTTTTTCAATGGCAAAAATCAATGAATATTGTAAATGCACAAACAGTAATATCTCCACATTGCAAGGTGCAATTCTGAAATTTTTTGCTTTTTCCTGCTAATCCTAGCATGATAAAGAAGATTCAAAGAGAGTGAGATGCCAGCTCCTTTCATTCAGTCAGTAGCTTCAAACATTTCTGGACGTTTTTCAATGGAAAAAATCAATGAATATTGTAAATGCACAAACTGTAATATCTCCACATTGCAAGGTGCAATTCTGAAATTTTTTGCTTTTTCCTGCTACTCCTAGCATGATAAAGAAGATTCAAAGAGAGTGAGATGCCAGCTCCTTTCATTCAGTCAGTAGCTTCAAACATTTCTGGACGTTTTTCAATGGCAAAAATCAATGAATATTGTAAATGCACAAACAGTAATATCTCCACATTGCAAGGTGCAATTCTGAAATTTTTTGCTTTTTCCTGCTAATCCTAGCATGATAAAGAAGATTCAAAGAGAGTGAGATGCCAGCTCCTTTCATTCAGTCAGTAGCTTCAAACATTTCTGGACGTTTTTCAATGGCAAAAATCAATGAATATTGTAAATGCACAAACAGTAATATCTCCACATTGCAAGGTGCAATTCTGAAATTTTTTGCTTTTTCCTGCTAATCCTAGCATGATAAAGAAGATTCAAAGAGAGTGAGATGCCAGCTCCTTTCATTCAGTCAGTAGCTTCAATCATTTCTGGTATATGAATAACATGATGTTTTTCAATGGCAAAAATCAATGAATATTGTAAATGCACAAACAGTAATTTCTCCGCATTGCAAGGTGCAATTCTGAAATTTTTTGCTTTTTCCTGCTCCTCTTAGCATGATAAATAAGATTCAAAGAGAGTGAGATGCCAGCTCCTTTCATTCAGTCAGTAGCTTCAAACATTTCTGGACGTTTTTCAATGGCAAAAATCAATGAATATTGTAAATGCACAAACAGTAATATCTCCACATTGCAAGGTGCAATTCTGAAATTTTTTGCTTTTTCCTGCTAACCCTAGCATGATAAAGAAGATTCAAAGAGAGTGAGATGCCAGCTCCTTTCATTCAGTCAGTAGCTTCAAACATTTCTGGACGTTTTTCAATGGCAAAAATCAATGAATATTGTAAATGCACAAACAGTAATATCTCCACATTGCAAGGTGCAATTCTGAAATTTTTTGCTTTTTCCTGCTAATCCTATCATGATAAAGAAGATTCAAAGAGAGTGAGATGCCAGCTCCTTTCATTCAGTCAGTAGCTTCAAACATTTCTGGACGTGTTTCAATGGCAAAAATCAATAAATATTGTAAATGCACAAACAGTAATTTCTCCGCATTGCAAGATGCAATTCTGAAATTTTTTGCTTTTTCCTGCTCCTCTTAGCATGATAAAGAAGATTCAAAGAGAGTGAGATGCCAGCTCCTTTCATTCAGTCAGTAGCTTCAATCATTTCTGGACGTTTTTCAATGGCAAAAATCAATGAATATTGTAAATGCACAAGCAGTAATTTCTCCGCATTGCAAGGTGCAAATCTGAAATTTTTTGCTTTTTCCTGCTCCTCTTAGCATGATAAAGAAGATTCAAAGAGAGTGAGATGCCAGCTCCTTTCATTCAGTCAGTGGCTTCAATCATTTCTGGATGTTTTTCAATGGCAAAAATCAATGAATATTGTAAATGCACAAACAGTAATTTCTCCGCATTGCAAGATGCAATTCTGAAATTTTTTGCTTTTTCCTGCTCCTCTTAGCATGAAAAAGAAGATTCAAAGAGAGTGAGATGCCAGCTCCTTTCATTCAGTCAGTAGCTTCAATCATTTCTGGTATATGAATAACATGATGTTTTTCAATGGCAAAAATCAATGAATATTGTAAATGCACAAACAGTAATTTCTCCGCATTGCAAGGTACAATTCTGAATTTTTTTTGCTTTTTCCTGCTCCTCTTAGCATGATAAAGAAGATTCAAAGAGAGTGAGATGCCAGCTCCTTTCATTCAGTCAGTAGCTTCAATCATTTCTGGACGTTTTTCAATGGCAAAAATCAATGAATATTGTAAATGCACAAACAGTAATTTCTCCGCATTGCAAGGTGCAATTCTGAAATTTTTTGCTTTTTCCTGCTCCTCTTAGCATGATAAAGAAGATTCAAAGAGAGTGAGATGCCAGCTCCTTTCATTCAGTCAGTAGCTTCAATCATTTCTGGACGTTTTTCAATGGCAAAAATCAATGAATATTGTAAATGCACAAACAGTAATTTCTCCGCATTGCAAGGTGCAATTCTGAAATTTTTTGCTTTTTCCTGCTCCTCTTAGCATGATAAAGAAGATTCAAAGAGAGTGAGATGCCAGCTCCTTTCATTCAGTCAGTAGCTTCAAACATTTCTGGTATATGAATAACATGATGTTTTTCAATGGCAAAAATCAATGAATATTGTAAATGCACAAACAGTAATTTCTCCGCATTGCAAGGTGCAATTCTGAAATTTTTTGCTTTTTCCTGCTCCTCTTAGCATGATAAAGAAGATTCAAAGAGAGTGAGATGCCAGCTCCTTTCATTCAGTCAGTAGCTTCAATCATTTCTGGACGTTTTTCAATGGCAAAAATCAATGAATATTGTAAATGCACAAACAGTAATTTCTCCGCATTGCAAGGTTTCAGAATTGCACCTTGCAATGTGGAGATCTTACTGTTTGTGCATTTACAGTATTCATTGATTTTTGCCATTGAAAAACGTCCAGAAATGTTTGAAGCTACTGACTGAATGAAGGGAGCTGGCATCTCACTCACTTTGAATGTTCTTTATCATGCTAGGATTAGCAGGAAAAAGCAAAAAATTTCAGAATTTCACCTTGCAATGTGGAGAAATTACTGTTTGTGCATTTACAATATTCATTGATTTTTGCCATTGAAAAACATCATGTTATTCATATACCAGAAATGTTTGAAGCTACTGACTGAATGAAAGGATCTGGCATCTCACTATCTTTGAATCTTCTTTATCATGCTAGGATTAGCAGGAAAAAGCAAAAAATTTCAGAATTGCACCTTGCAATGTTTAGATATTACTGTTTGTGCATTTACAATATTCATTGATTTTTGCCATTGAAAAACGTCCAGAAATGTTTGAAGCTACTGACTGAATGAAAGGAGCTGGCATCTCACTCTATTTGAATCTTCTTTATCATGCTAGGATTAGCAGGAAAAAGCAAAAAATTTCAGAATTGCACCTTGCAATGTGGAGATATTACTGTTTGTGCATTTACAATATTCATTGATTTTTGCCATTGAAAAACGTCCAGAAATGTTTGAAGCTACTGACTGAATGAAAGGAGCTGGCATCTCACTCTCTTTGAATCTTCTTTATCATGCTAGGAGTAGCAGGAAAAAGCAAAAAATTTCAGAATTGCACCTTGCAATGTGGAGATATTACTGTTTGTGCATTTACAATATTCATTGATTTTTGCCATTGAAAAACGTCCAGAAATGTTTGAAGCTACTGACTGAATGAAAGGAGCTGGCATCTCACTCTCTTTGAATCTTCTTTATCATGCTAGGATTAGCAGGAAAAAGCAAAAAATTTCAGAATTGCACCTTGCAATGTGGAGATATTACTGTTTGTGCATTTACAATATTCATTGATTTTTGCCATTGAAAAACATCATGTTATTCATATACCAGAAATGTTTGAGGCTACTGACTGAATGAAAGGACCTGGCATCTCACTCTCTTTGAATCTTCTTTATCATGATAGGATTAGCAGGAAAAAGCAAAAAATTTCAGAATTGCACCTTGCAATGTGGAGATATTACTGTTTGTGCATTTACAATATTCATTGATTTTTGCCATTGAAAAACGTCCAGAAATGTTTGAAGCTACTGACTGAATGAAAGGAGCTGGCATCTCACCCTATTTGAATATTCTTTATCATGCTAGGATTAGCAGGAAAAAGCAAAAAATTTCAGAATTGCACCTTGCAATGTGGAGATATTACTGTTTGTGCATTTACAATATTCATTGATTTTTGCCATTGAAAAACGTCCAGAAATGTTTATACCAGAAATGTTTGAAGCTACTGACTGAATGAAAGGAGCTGGCATCTCACTCTCTTTGAATCTTCTTTATCATGCTAAGAGGAGCAGGAAAAAGCAAAAAAATTCAGAATTGCACCTTGCAATGCGGAGAAATTACTGTTTGTGCATTTACAATATTCATTGATTTTTGCCATTGAAAAATGTCCAGAAATGATTGAAGCTACTGACTGAATGAAAGGAGCTGGCATCTCACTCACTTTGAATCTTCTTTATCATGCTAAGAGGAGCAGGAAAAAGCAAAAAATTTCAGAATTGCACCTTGCAATGCGGAGAAATTACTGTTTGTGCATTTACAATATTCATTGATTTTTGCCATTGAAAAACGTCCAGAAATGATTGAAGCTACTGACTGAATGAAAGGAGCTGGCATCTCACTCTCTTTGAATCTTCTTTATCATGCTAAGAGGAGCAGGAAAAAGCAAAAAATTTCAGAATTGCACCTTGCAATGTGGAGAAATTACTGTTTGTGCATTTACAATATTCATTGATTTTTGCCATTGAAAAACATCATGTTATTCATACCCAGAAATGATTGAAGCTACTGACTGAATGAAAGGAGCTGGCATCTCACTCTCTTTGAATCTTCTTTATCATGCTAAGAGGAGCAGGAAAAAGCAAAACATTTCAGAATTGCACCTTGCAATGCGGAGAAATTACTGTTTGTGCATTTACAATATTCATTGATTTTTGCCATTGAAAAACGTCCAGAAATGATTGAAGCTACTGACTGAATGAAAGGAGCTGGCATCTCACTCTCTTTGAATCTTCTTTATCATGCTAAGAGGAGCAGGAAAAAGCAAAAAATTTCAGAATTGCACCTTGCAATGCGGAGAAATTACTGTTTGTGCATTTACAATATTCATTGATTTTTGCCATTGAAAAACGTCCAGAAATGATTGAAGCTACTGACTGAATGAAAGGAGCTGGCATCTCACTCTCTTTGAATCTTCTTTACCATGCTAAGAGGAGCAGGAAAAAGCAAAAAATTTCAGAATTGCACCTTGCAATGCGGAGAAATTACTGTTTGTGCATTTACAATATTCATTGATTTTTGCCATTGAAAAACATCATGTTATTCATATACCAGAAATGATTGAAGCTACTGACTGAATGAAAGGAGCTGGCATCTCACTCTCTTTGAATCTTCTTTATCATGCTAGGATTAGCAGGAAAAAGCAAAAAATTTCAGAATTGCACCTTGCAATGTGGAGATATTACTGTTTGTGCATTTACAATATTCATTGATTTTTGCCATTGAAAAACGTCCAGAAATGTTTATACCAGAAATGTTTGAAGCTACTGACTGAATGAAAGGAGCTGGCATCTCACTCTCTTTGAATCTTCTTTATCATGCTAAGAGGAGCAGGAAAAAGCAAAAAAATTCAGAATTGCACCTTGCAATGCGGAGAAATTACTGTTTGTGCATTTACAATATTCATTGATTTTTGCCATTGAAAAATGTCCAGAAATGATTGAAGCTACTGACTGAATGAAAGGAGCTGGCATCTCACTCTCTTTGAATCTTCTTTATCATGCTAAGAGGAGCAGGAAAAAGCAAAAAATTTCAGAATTGCACCTTGCAATGCGGAGAAATTACTGTTTGTGCATTTACAATATTCATTGATTTTTGCCATTGAAAAACGTCCAGAAATGATTGAAGCTACTGACTGAATGAAAGGAGCTGGCATCTCACTCTCTTTGAATCTTCTTTATCATGCTAAGAGGAGCAGGAAAAAGCAAAAAATTTCAGAATTGCACCTTGCAATGCGGAGAAATTACTGTTTGTGCATTTACAATATTCATTGATTTTTGCCATTGAAAAACGTCCAGAAATGATTGAAGCTACTGACTGAATGAAAGGAGCTGGCATCTCACTCTCTTTGAATCTTCTTTACCATGCTAAGAGGAGCAGGAAAAAGCAAAAAATTTCAGAATTGCACCTTGCAATGCGGAGAAATTACTGTTTGTGCATTTACAATATTCATTGATTTTTGCCATTGAAAAACATCATGTTATTCATATACCAGAAATGATTGAAGCTACTGACTGAATGAAAGGAGCTGGCATCTCACTCTCTTTGAATCTTCTTTATCATGCTAAGAGGAGCAGGAAAAAGCAAAAAATTTCAGAATTGCACCTTGCAATGCGGAGAAATTACTGTTTGTGCATTTACAATATTCATTGATTTTTGCCATTGAAAAACGTCCAGAAGTGATTGAAGCTACTGACTGAATGAAAGGAGCTGGCATCTCACTCTCTTTGAATCTTCTTTATCATGCTAAGAGGAGCAGGAAAAAGCAAAAAAATTCAGAATTGCACCTTGCAATGCGGAGAAATTACTGTTTGTGCATTTACAATATTCATTGATTTTTGCCATTGAAAAACGTCCAGAAATGATTGAAGCTACTGACTGAATGAAAGGAGCTGGCATCTCACTCTCTTTGAATCTTCTTTACCATGCTAAGAGGAGCAGGAAAAAGCAAAAAATTTCAGAATTGCACCTTGCAATGCGGAGAAATTACTGTTTGTGCAGTTACAATATTCATTGATTTTTGCCATTGAAAAACATCATGTTATTCATATACCAGAAATGATTGAAGCTACTGACTGAATGAAAGGAGCTGGCATCTCACTCTCTTTGAATCTTCTTTATCATGCTAAGAGGAGCAGGAAAAAGCAAAAAATTTCAGAATTGCACCTTGCAATGCGGAGAAATTACTGTTTGTGCATTTACAATATTCATTGATTTTTGCCATTGAAAAACGTCCAGAAATGATTGAAGCTACTGACTGAATGAAAGGAGCTGGCATCTCACTCTCTTTGAATCTTCTTTATCATGCTAAGAGGAGCAGGAAAAAGCAAAAAATTTCAGAATTGCACCTTGCAATGCGGAGTAATTACTGTTTGTGCATTTACAATATTCATTGATTTTTGCCATTGAAAAACGTCCAGAAATGATTGAAGCTACTGACTGAATGAAAGGAGCTGGCATCTCACTCTCTTTGAATCTTCTTTATCATGCTAAGAGGAGCAGGAAAAAGCAAAAAATTTCAGAATTGCACCTTGCAATGTGGAGAAATTACTGTTTGTGCATTTACAATATTCATTGATTTTTGCCATTGAAAAACGTCCAGAAATGATTGAAGCTACTGACTGAATGAAAGGAGCTGGCATCTCACTCTCTTTGAATCTTCTTTACCATGCTAAGAGGAGCAGGAAAAAGCAAAAAATTTCAGAATTGCACCTTGCAATGCGGAGAAATTACTGTTTGTGCATTTACAATATTCATTGATTTTTGCCATTGAAAAATATCATGTTATTCATATACCAGAAATGATTGAAGCTACTGACTGAATGAAAGGAGCTGGCATCTCACTCTCTTTGAATCTTCTTTATCATGCTAAGAGGAGCAGGAAAAAGCAAAAAATTTCAGAATTGCACCTTGCAATGCGGAGAAATTACTGTTTGTGCATTTACAATATTCATTGATTTTTGCCATTGAAAAACGTCCAGAAGTGATTGAAGCTACTGACTGAATGAAAGGAGCTGGCATCTCACTCTCTTTGAATCTTCTTTATCATGCTAAGAGGAGCAGGAAAAAGCAAAAAAATTCAGAATTGCACCTTGCAATGCGGAGAAATTACTGTTTGTGCATTTACAATATTCATTGATTTTTGCCATTGAAAAACGTCCAGAAATGATTGAAGCTACTGACTGAATGAAAGGAGCTGGCATCTCACTCTCTTTGAATCTTCTTTACCATGCTAAGAGGAGCAGGAAAAAGCAAAAAATTTCAGAATTGCACCTTGCAATGCGGAGAAATTACTGTTTGTGCAGTTACAATATTCATTGATTTTTGCCATTGAAAAACATCATGTTATTCATATACCAGAAATGATTGAAGCTACTGACTGAATGAAAGGAGCTGGCATCTCACTCTCTTTGAATCTTCTTTATCATGCTAAGAGGAGCAGGAAAAAGCAAAAAATTTCAGAATTGCACCTTGCAATGCGGAGAAATTACTGTTTGTGCATTTACAATATTCATTGATTTTTGCCATTGAAAAACGTCCAGAAATGATTGAAGCTACTGACTGAATGAAAGGAGCTGGCATCTCACTCTCTTTGAATCTTCTTTATCATGCTAAGAGGAGCAGGAAAAAGCAAAAAATTTCAGAATTGCACCTTGCAATGCGGAGAAATTACTGTTTGTGCATTTACAATATTCATTGATTTTTGCCATTGAAAAACGTCCAGAAATGATTGAAGCTACTGACTGAATGAAAGGAGCTGGCATGTAACTCTCTTTGAGTCTTCTTTATCATGCTAAGAGGAGCAGGAAAAAGCAAAAAATTTCAGAATTGCACCTTGCAATGCGGAGAAATTACTCTTTGTGCATTTACAATATTCATTGATTTTTGCCATTGAAAAACATCATGTTATTCATTTACCAGAAATGTTTGAAGCTACTGACTGAATGAAAGAAGCTGGCATCTCACTATCTTTGAATCTTCTTTATCATGCTAAGAGGAGCAGGAAAAAGCAAAAAATTTCAGAATTCCACCTTACAATGCGGAGAAATTACTGTTTGTGCATATACAATATTCATTGATTTTTGCCATTGAAAAACGTCCAGAAATGTTTGAAGCTACTGACTGAATGAAAGGAGCTGGCATCTCACTCTATTTGAATATTCTTTATCATGCTAGGATTAGCAGGAAAAAGCAAAAAATTTCAGAATTGCACCTTGCAATGTGGAGATATTACTGTTTGTGCATTTACAATATTCATTGATTTTTGCCATTGAAAAACGTCCAGAAATGTTTATACCAGAAATGTTTGAAGCTACTGACTGAATGAAAGGAGCTGGCATCTCACTCTCTTTGAATCTTCTTTATCATGCTAAGAGGAGCAGGAAAAAGCAAAAAAATTCAGAATTGCACCTTGCAATGCGGAGAAATTACTGTTTGTGCATTTACAATATTCATTGATTTTTGCCATTGAAAAATGTCCAGAAATGATTGAAGCTACTGACTGAATGAAAGGAGCTGGCATCTCACTCTCTTTGAATCTTCTTTATCATGCTAAGAGGAGCAGGAAAAAGCAAAAAATTTCAGAATTGCACCTTGCAATGCGGAGAAATTACTGTTTGTGCATTTACAATATTCATTGATTTTTGCCATTGAAAAACGTCCAGAAATGATTGAAGCTACTGACTGAATGAAAGGAGCTGGCATCTCACTCTCTTTGAATCTTCTTTATCATGCTAAGAGGAGCAGGAAAAAGCAAAAAATTTCAGAATTGCACCTTGCAATGCGGAGAAATTACTGTTTGTGCATTTACAATATTCATTGATTTTTGCCATTGAAAAACGTCCAGAAATGATTGAAGCTACTGACTGAATGAAAGGAGCTGGCATCTCACTCTCTTTGAATCTTCTTTACCATGCTAAGAGGAGCAGGAAAAAGCAAAAAATTTCAGAATTGCACGTTGCAATGCGGAGAAATTACTGTTTGTGCATTTACAATATTCATTGATTTTTGCCATTGAAAAACATCATGTTATTCATATACCAGAAATGATTGAAGCTACTGACTGAATGAAAGGAGCTGGCATCTCACTCTCTTTGAATCTTCTTTATCATGCTAAGAGGAGCAGGAAAAAGCAAAAAATTTCAGAATTGCACCTTGCAATGCGGAGAAATTACTGTTTGTGCATTTACAATATTCATTGATTTTTGCCATTGAAAAACGTCCAGAAGTGATTGAAGCTACTGACTGAATGAAAGGAGCTGGCATCTCACTCTCTTTGAATCTTCTTTATCATGCTAAGAGGAGCAGGAAAAAGCAAAAAAATTCAGAATTGCACCTTGCAATGCGGAGAAATTACTGTTTGTGCATTTACAATATTCATTGATTTTTGCCATTGAAAAACGTCCAGAAATGATTGAAGCTACTGACTGAATGAAAGGAGCTGGCATCTCACTCTCTTTGAATCTTCTTTACCATGCTAAGAGGAGCAGGAAAAAGCAAAAAATTTCAGAATTGCACCTTGCAATGCGGAGAAATTACTGTTTGTGCAGTTACAATATTCATTGATTTTTGCCATTGAAAAACATCATGTTATTCATATACCAGAAATGATTGAAGCTACTGACTGAATGAAAGGAGCTGGCATCTCACTCTCTTTGAATCTTTATCATGCTAAGAGGAGCAGGAAAAAGCAAAAAATTTCAGAATTGCACCTTGCAATGCGGAGAAATTACTGTTTGTGCATTTACAATATTCATTGATTTTTGCCATTGAAAAACGTCCAGAAATGATTGAAGCTACTGACTGAATGAAAGGAGCTGGCATCTCACTCTCTTTGAATCTTCTTTATCATGCTAAGAGGAGCAGGAAAAAGCAAAAAATTTCAGAATTGCACCTTGCAATGCGGAGAAATTACTGTTTGTGCATTTACAATATTCATTGATTTTTGCCATTGAAAAACGTCCAGAAATGATTGAAGCTACTGACTGAATGAAAGGAGCTGGCATCTCACTCTCTTTGAATCTTCTTTATCATGCTAAGAGGAGCAGGAAAAAGCAAAAAATTTCAGAATTGCACCTTGCAATGCGGAGAAATTACTGTTTGTGCATTTACAATATTCATTGATTTTTGCCATTGAAAAACGTCCAGAAATGATTGAAGCTACTGACTGAATGAAAGGAGCTGGCATCTCACTCTCTTTGAATCTTCTTTACCATGCTAAGAGGAGCAGGAAAAAGCAAAAAATTTCAGAATTGCACCTTGCAATGCGGAGAAATTACTGTTTGTGCATTTACAATATTCATTGATTTTTGCCATTGAAAAATATCATGTTATTCATATACCAGAAATGATTGAAGCTACTGACTGAATGAAAGGAGCTGGCATCTCACTCTCTTTGAATCTTCTTTATCATGCTAAGAGGAGCAGGAAAAAGCAAAAAATTTCAGAATTGCACATTGCAATGCGGAGAAATTACTGTTTGTGCATTTACAATATTCATTGATTTTTGCCATTGAAAAACGTCCAGAAGTGATTGAAGCTACTGACTGAATGAAAGGAGCTGGCATCTCACTCTCTTTGAATCTTCTTTATCATGCTAAGAGGAGCAGGAAAAAGCAAAAAAATTCAGAATTGCACCTTGCAATGCGGAGAAATTACTGTTTGTGCATTTACAATATTCATTGATTTTTCCCATTGAAAAACGTCCAGAAATGATTGAAGCTACTGACTGAATGAAAGGAGCTGGCATCTCACTCTCTTTGAATCTTCTTTACCATGCTAAGAGGAGCAGGAAAAAGCAAAAAATTTCAGAATTGCACCTTGCAATGCGGAGAAATTACTGTTTGTGCAGTTACAATATTCATTGATTTTTGCCATTGAAAAACATCATGTTATTCATATACCAGAAATGATTGAAGCTACTGACTGAATGAAAGGAGCTGGCATCTCACTCTCTTTGAATCTTCTTTATCATGCTAAGAGGAGCAGGAAAAAGCAAAAAATTTCAGAATTGCACCTTGCAATGCGGAGAAATTACTGTTTGTGCATTTACAATATTCATTGATTTTTGCCATTGAAAAACGTCCAGAAATGATTGAAGCTACTGACTGAATGAAAGGAGCTGGCATCTCACTCTCTTTGAATCTTCTTTATCATGCTAAGAGGAGCAGGAAAAAGCAAAAAATTTCAGAATTGCACCTTGCAATGCGGAGAAATTACTGTTTGTGCATTTACAATATTCATTGATTTTTGCCATTGAAAAACGTCCAGAAATGATTGAAGCTACTGACTGAATGAAAGGAGCTGGCATGTAACTCTCTTTGAGTCTTCTTTATCATGCTAAGAGGAGCAGGAAAAAGCAAAAAATTTCAGAATTGCACCTTGCAATGCGGAGAAATTACTCTTTGTGCATTTACAATATTCATTGATTTTTGCCATTGAAAAACATCATGTTATTCATTTACCAGAAATGTTTGAAGCTACTGACTGAATGAAAGAAGCTGGCATCTCACTATCTTTGAATCTTCTTTATCATGCTAAGAGGAGCAGGAAAAAGCAAAAAATTTCAGAATTCCACCTTACAATGCGGAGAAATTACTGTTTGTGCATATACAATATTCATTGATTTTTGCCATTGAAAAACGTCCAGAAATGTTTGAAGCTACTGACTGAATGAAAGGAGCTGGCATCTCACTCTATTTGAATATTCTTTATCATGCTAGGATTAGCAGGAAAAAGCAAAAAATTTCAGAATTGCACCTTGCAATGTGGAGATATTACTGTTTGTGCATTTACAATATTCATTGATTTTTGCCATTGAAAAACGTCCAGAAATGTTTATACCAGAAATGTTTGAAGCTACTGACTGAATGAAAGGAGCTGGCATCTCACACTCTTTGAATCTTCTTTATCATGCTAAGAGGAGCAGGAAAAAGCAAAAAAATTCAGAATTGCACCTTGCAATGCGGAGAAATTACTGTTTGTGCATTTACAATATTCATTGATTTTTGCCATTGAAAAATGTCCAGAAATGATTGAAGCTACTGACTGAATGAAAGGAGCTGGCATCTCACTCTCTTTGAATCTTCTTTATCATGCTAAGAGGAGCAGGAAAAAGCAAAAAATTTCAGAATTGCACCTTGCAATGCGGAGAAATTACTGTTTGTGCATTTACAATATTCATTGATTTTTGCCATTGAAAAACGTCCAGAAATGATTGAAGCTACTGACTGAATGAAAGGAGCTGGCATCTCACTCTCTTTGAATCTTCTTTATCATGCTAAGAGGAGCAGGAAAAAGCAAAAAATTTCAGAATTGCACCTTGCAATGTGGAGAAATTACTGTTTGTGCATTTACAATATTCATTGATTTTTGCCATTGAAAAACATCATGTTATTCATACCCAGAAATGATTGAAGCTACTGACCGAATGAAAGGAGCTGGCATCTCACTCTCTTTGAATCTTCTTTATCATGCTAAGAGGAGCAGGAAAAAGCAAAAAATTTCAGAATTGCACCTTGCAATGCGGAGAAATTACTGTTTGTGCATTTACAATATTCATTGATTTTTGCCATTGAAAAACGTCCAGAAATGATTGAAGCTACTGACTGAATGAAAGGAGCTGGCATCTCACTCTCTTTGAATCTTCTTTATCATGCTAAGAGGAGCAGGAAAAAGCAAAAAATTTCAGAATTGCACCTTGCAATGCGGAGAAATTACTGTTTGTGCATTTACAATATTCATTGATTTTTGCCATTGAAAAACATCATGTTATTCATATACCAGAAATGATTGAAGCTACTGACTGAATGAAAGGAGCTGGCATCTCACTCTCTTTGAATCTTCTTTATCATGCTACGAGGAGCAGGAAAAAGCAAAAAATTTCAGAATTGCACCTTGCAATGCGGAGAAATTACTGTTTGTGCATTTACAATATTCATTGATTATTGCCATTGAAAAACGTCCAGAAATGATTGAAGCTACTGACTGAATGAAAGGAGCTGGCATCTCAATCTCTTTGAATCTTCTTTATCATGCTAAGAGGAGCAGGAAAAAGCAAAAAATTTCAGAATTGCACCTTGCAATGCGGAGAAATTACTGTTTGTGCATTTACAATATTCATTGATTTTTGCCATTGAAAAACGTCCAGAAATGATTGAAGCTACTGACTGAATGAAAGGAGCTGGCATCTCACTCTCTTTGAATCTTCTTTACCATGCTAAGAGGAGCAGGAAAAAGCAAAAAATTTCAGAATTGCACCTTGCAATGCGGAGAAATTACTGTTTGTGCAGTTACAATATTCATTGATTTTTGCCATTGAAAAACATCATGTTATTCATATACCAGAAATGATTGAAGCTACTGACTGAATGAAAGGAGCTGGCATCTCACTCTCTTTGAATCTTCTTTATCATGCTAAGAGGAGCAGGAAAAAGCAAAAAATTTCAGAATTGCACCTTGCAATGCGGAGAAATTACTGTTTGTGCATTTACAATATTCATTGATTTTTGCCATTGAAAAACGTCCAGAAATGATTGAAGCTACTGACTGAATGAAAGGAGCTGGCATCTCACTCTCTTTGAATCTTCTTTATCATGCTAAGAGGAGCAGGAAAAAGCAAAAAATTTCAGAATTGCACCTTGCAATGCGGAGAAATTACTGTTTGTGCATTTACAATATTCATTGATTTTTGCCATTGAAAAACGTCCAGAAATGATTGAAGCTACTGACTGAATGAAAGGAGCTGGCATGTAACTCTCTTTGAGTCTTCTTTATCATGCTAAGAGGAGCAGGAAAAAGCAAAAAATTTCAGAATTGCACCTTGCAATGCGGAGAAATTACTCTTTGTGCATTTACAATATTCATTGATTTTTGCCATTGAAAAACATCATGTTATTCATTTACCAGAAATGTTTGAAGCTACTGACTGAATGAAAGAAGCTGGCATCTCACTATCTTTGAATCTTCTTTATCATGCTAAGAGGAGCAGGAAAAAGCAAAAAATTTCAGAATTCCACCTTACAATGCGGAGAAATTACTGTTTGTGCATATACAATATTCATTGATTTTTGCCATTGAAAAACGTCCAGAAAAGATTGAAGCTACTGACTGAATGAAAGGAGCTGGCATCTCACTCTCTTTGAATCTTCTTTATCATGCTAAGAGGAGCAGGAAAAAGCAAAAAATTTCAGAATTGCACCTTGCAATGCGGAGAAATTACTGTTTGTGCATTTACAATATTCATTGATTTTTGCCATTGAAAAACATCATGTTATTCATATACCAGAAATGTTTGAAGCTACTGACTGAATGAAAGGAGCTGGCATCTCACTCTCTTTGAATCTTCTTTATCATGCTAAGAGGAGCAGGAAAAAGCAAAAAATTTCAGAATTGCACCTTGCAATGCGGAGAAATTACTGTTTGTGCATTTACAATATTCATTGATTTTTGCCATTGAAAAACGTCCAGAAATGATTGAAGCTACTGACTGAATGAAAGGAGCTGGCATCTCACTCTCTTTGAATCTTCTTTATCATGCTAAGAGGAGCAGGAAAAAGCAAAAAAATTCAGAATTGCACCTTGCAATGCGGAGAAATTACTGTTTGTGCATTTACAATATTCATTGATTTTTGCCATTGAAAAACATCATGTTATTCATATACCAGAAATGATTGAAGCTACTGACTGAATGAAAGGAGCGGGCATCTCACTCTCTTTGAATCTTCTTTATCATGCTAAGAGGAGCAGGAAAAAGCAAAAAATTTCAGAATTGCACGTTGCAATGCGGAGAAATTACTGTTTGTGCATTTACAATATTCATTGATTTTTGCCATTGAAAAACGTCCAGAAATGATTGAAGCTACTGACTGAATGAAAGGAGCTGGCATCTCACTCTCTTTGAATCTTCTTTTTCATGCTAGGATTAGCAGGAAAAAGCAAAAAATTTCAGAATTGCACCTTGCAATGTGGAGATATTACTGTTTGTGCATTTACAATATTCATTGATTTTTGCCATTGAAAAACGTCCAGAAATGTTTGAAGCTACTGACTGAATGAAAGGAGCTGGCATCTCACTCTCTTTGAATCTTCTTTATCATGCTAGGATTAGCAGGAAAAAGCAAAAAATTTCAGAATTGCACCTTGCAATGTGGAGATATTACTGTTTGTGCATTTACAATATTCATTGATTTTTGCCATTGAAAAACGTACAGAAATGTTTGAAGCTACTGACTGAATGAAAGGAGCTGGCATCTCACTCTCTTTGAATCTTCTTTATCATGCTAGAAGTAGCAGGAAAAAGCAAAAAATTTCAGAATTGCACCTTGCAATGTGGAGATATTACTGTTTGTGCATTTACAATATTCATTGATTTTTGCCATTGAAAAACGTCCAGAAATGTTTGAAGCTACTGACTGAATGAAAGGAGCTGGCATCTCACTCTCTTTGAATCTTCTTTATCATGCTAGGATTAGCAGGAAAAAGCAAAAAATTTCAGAATTGCACCTTGCAATGTGGAGATATTACTGTTTGTGCATTTACAATATTCATTGATTTTTGCCATTAAAAAACATCATGTTATTCATATAGCAGAAATGTTTGAGGCTACTGACTGAATGAAAGGACCTGGCATCTCACTCTCTTTGAATCTTCTTTATCATGCTAGGATTAGCAGGAAAAAGCAAAAAATTTCAGAATTGCACCTTGCAATGTGGAGATATTACTGTTTGTGCATTTACAATATTCATTGATTTTTGCCATTGAAAAACGTCCAGAAATGTTTGAAGCTACTGACTGAATGAAAGGAGCTGGCATCTCACTCTATTTGAATATTCTTTATCATGCTAGGATTAGCAGGAAAAAGCAAAAAATTTCAGAATTGCACCTTGCAATGTGGAGATATTACTGTTTGTGCATTTACAATATTCATTGATTTTTGCCATTGAAAAACGTCCAGAAATGTTTATACCAGAAATGTTTGAAGTTACTGACTGAATGAAAGGAGCTGGCATCTCACTCTCTTTGAATCTTCTTTATCATGCTAAGAGGAGCAGGAAAAAGCAAAAAAATTCAGAATTGCACCTTGCAATGCGGAGAAATTACTGTTTGTGCATTTTCAATATTCATTGATTTTTGCCATTGAAAAACGTCCAGAAATGATTGAAGCTACTGACTGAATGAAAGGAGCTGGCATCTCACTCTCTTTGAATCTTCTTTATCATGCTAAGAGGAGCAGGAAAAAGCAAAAAATTTCAGAATTGCACGTTGCAATGCGGAGAAATTACTGTTTGTGCATTTACAATATTCATTGATTTTTGCCATTGAAAAACGTCCAGAAATGATTGAAGCTACTGACTGAATGAAAGGAGCTGGCATCTCACTCTCTTTGAATCTTCTTTATCATGCTAAGAGGAGCAGGAAAAAGCAAAAAATTTCAGAATTGCACCTTGCAATGTGGAGAAATTACTGTTTGTGCATTTACAATATTCATTGATTTTTGCCATTGAAAAACATCATGTTATTCATACCCAGAAATGATTGAAGCTACTGACTGAATGAAAGGAGCTGGCATCTCACTCTCTTTGAATCTTCTTTATCATGCTAAGAGGAGCAGGAAAAAGCAAAAAATTTCAGAATTGCACCTTGCAATGCGGAGAAATTACTGTTTGTGCATTTACAATATTCATTGATTTTTGCCATTGAAAAACGTCCAGAAATGATTGAAGCTACTGACTGAATGAAAGGAGCTGGCATCTCACTCTCTTTGAATCTTCTTTACCATGCTAAGAGGAGCAGGAAAAAGCAAAAAATTTCAGAATTGCACCTTGCAATGCGGAGAAATTACTGTTTGTGCATTTACAATATTCATTGATTTTTGCCATTGAAAAACATCATGTTATTCATATACCAGAAATGATTGAAGCTACTGACTGAATGAAAGGAGCTGGCATCTCACTCTCTTTGAATCTTCTTTATCATGCTAAGAGGAGCAGGAAAAAGCAAAAAATTTCAGAATTGCACCTTGCAATGCGGAGAAATTACTGTTTGTGCATTTACAATATTCATTGATTTTTGCCATTGAAAAACGTCCAGAAAAGATTGAAGCTACTGACTGAATGAAAGGAGCTGGCATCTTACTCTCTTTGAATCTTCTTTATCATGCTAAGAGGAGCAGGAAAAAGCAAAAAATTTCAGAATTGCACCTTGCAATGCGGAGAAATTACTGTTTGTGCATTTACAATATTCATTGATTTTTGCCATTGAAAAACATCATGTTATTCATATACCAGAAATGTTTGAAGCTACTGACTGAATGAAAGGAGCTGGCATCTCACTCTCTTTGAATCTTCTTTATCATGCTAAGAGGAGCAGGAAAAAGCAAAAAATTTCAGAATTGCACCTTGCAATGCGGAGAAATTACTGTTTGTGCATTTACAATATTCATTGATTTTTGCCATTGAAAAACGTCCAGAAATGATTGAAGCTACTGACTGAATGAAAGGAGCTGGCATCTCACTCTCTTTGAATCTTCTTTATCATGCTAAGAGGAGCAGGAAAAAGCAAAAAAATTCAGAATTGCACCTTGCAATGCGGAGAAATTACTGTTTGTGCATTTACAATATTCATTGATTTTTGCCATTGAAAAACATCATGTTATTCATATACCAGAAATGATTGAAGCTACTGACTGAATGAAAGGAGCGGGCATCTCATTCTCTTTGAATCTTCTTTTTCATGCTAAGAGGAGCAGGAAAAAGCAAAAAATTTCAGAATTGCACCTTGCAATGCGGAGAAATTACTGTTTGTGCATTTACAATATTCATTGATTTTTGCCATTGAAAAACGTCCAGAAATGATTGAAGCTACTGACTGAATGAAAGGAGCTGGCATCTCACTCTCTTTGAATCTTCTTTATCATGCTAAGAGGAGCAGGAAAAAGCAAAAAATTTCAGAATTGCACCTTGCAATGCGGAGAAATTACTGCTTGTGCATTTACAATATTCATTGATTTTTGCCATTGAAAAACGTCCAGAAATGATTGAAGCTACTGACTGAATGAAAGGAGCTGGCATCTCACTCTCTTTGAATCTTTATCATGCTAAGAGGAGCAGGAAAAAGCAAAAAATTTCAGAATTGCACCTTGCAATGCGGAGAAATTACTGTTTGTGCATTTACAATATTCATAGATTTTTGCCATTGAAAAACGTCCAGAAATGTTTGAAGCTACTGACTGAATGAAAGGAGCTGGCATCTCACTCTCTTTGAATCTTCTTTATCATGCTAGGATTAGCAGGAAAAAGCAAAAAATTTCAGAATTGCACCTTGCAATGTGGAGATATTACTGTTTGTGCATTTACAATATTCATTGATTTTTGCCATTGAAAAACGTCCAGAAATGTTTGAAGCTACTGACTGCATGAAAGGAGCTGGCATCTCACTCTCTTTGAATCTTCTTTATCATGCTAGGAGTAGCAGGAAAAAGCAAAAAATTTCAGAATTGCACCTTGCAATGTGGAGATATTACTGTTTGTGCATTTACAATATTCATTGATTTTTGCCATTGAAAAACGTCCAGAAATGTTTGAAGCTACTGACTGAATGAAAGGAGCTGGCATCTCACTCTCTTTGAATCTTCTTTATCATGCTAGGATTAGCAGGAAAAAGCAAAAAATTTCAGAATTGCACCTTGCAATATGGAGATATTACTGTTTGTGCATTTACAATATTCATTGATTTTTGCCATTGAAAAACATCATGTTATTCATATACCAGAAATGTTTGAAGCTACTGACTGAATGAAAGGAGCTGGCATCTCATTCTCTTTGAATCTTCTTTATCATGCTAGGATTAGCAGGAAAAAGCAAAAAATTTCAGAATTGAACCTTGCAATGTGGAGATATTACTGTTTGTGCATTTACAATATTCATTGATTTTTGCCATTGAAAAATGTCCAGAAATGTTTGAAGCTACTGACTGAATGAAAGGAGCTGGCATCTCACTCTATTTGAATCTTCTTTACCATGCTAGGATTAGCAGGAAAAAGCAAAAAATTTCAGAATTGCACCTTGCAATGTGGAGATATTACTGTTTGTGCATTTACAATATTCATTGATTTTTGCCATTGAAAAACGTCCAGAAATGTTTATACCAGAAATGTTTGAAGCTACTGACTGAATGAAAGGAGCTGGCATCTCACTCTCTTTGAATCTTCTTTATCATGCTAAGAGGAGCAGGAAAAAGCAAAGAATTTCAGAATTGCACCTTGCAATGCGGAGAAATTACTGTTTGTGCATTTACAATATTCATTGATTTTTGCCATTGAAAAACGTCCAGAAATGACTGAAGCTACTGACTGAATGAAAGGAGCTGGCATCTCACTCTCTTTGAATCTTCTTTATCATGCTAAGAGGAGCAGGAAAAAGCAAAAAATTTCAGAATTGCACCTTGCAATGCGGAGAAATTACTGTTTGTGCATTTACAATATTCATTGATTTTTGCCATTGAAAAACGTCCAGAAATGATTGAAGCTACTGACTGAATGAAAAGAGCTGGCATCTCACTCTCTTTGAATCTTCTTTATCATGCTAAGAGGAGCAGGAAAAAGCAAAAAATTTCAGAATTGCACCTTGCAATGCGGAGAAATTACTGTTTGTGCATTTACAATATTCATTGATTTTTGCCATTGAAAAACATCATGTTATTCATATACCAGAAATGATTGAAGCTACTGACTGAATGAAAGGAGCTGGCATCTCACTCTCTTTGAATCTTCTTTATCATGCTAAGAGGAGCAGGAAAAAGCAAAAAATTTCAGAATTGCACCTTGCAATGCGGAGAAATTACTGTTTGTGCATTTACAATATTCATTGATTTTTGCCATTGAAAAACGTCCAGAAATGATTGAAGCTACTGACTGAATGAAAGGAGCTGGCATCTCACTCTCTTTGAATCTTCTTTATCATGCTAAGAGGAGCAGGAAAAAGCAAAAAATTTCAGAATTGCACCTTGCAATGTGGAGATATTACTGTTTGTGCATTTACAATATTCATTGATTTTTGCCATTGAAAAACGTCCAGAAATGTTTATACCAGAAATGTTTGAAGCTACTGACTGAATGAAAGGAGCTGGCATCTCACTCTCTTTGAATCTTCTTTATCATGCTAAGAGGAGCAGGAAAAAGCAAAAAATTTCAGAATTGCACCTTGCAATGCGGAGAAATTACTGTTTGTGCATTTACAATATTCATTGATTTTTGCCATTGAAAAACGTCCAGAAATGACTGAAGCTACTGACTGAATGAAAGGAGCTGGCATCTCACTCTCTGAATCTTCTTTATCATGCTAAGAGGAGCAGGAAAAAGCAAAAAATTTCAGAATTGCACCTTGCAATGCGGAGAAATTACTGTTTGTGCATTTACAATATTCATTGATTTTTGCCATTGAAAAACATCCAGAAATGATTGAAGCTACTGACTGAATGAAAGGAGCTGGCATCTCACTCTCTTTGAATCTTCTTTATCATGCTAAGAGGAGCAGGAAAAAGCAAAAAATTTCAGAATTGCACCTTGCAATGCCGAGAAATTACTGTTTGTGCATTTACAATATTCATTGATTTTTGCCATTGAAAAACATCATGTTATTCATATACCAGAAATGATTGAAGCTACTGACTGAATGAAAGGAGCTGGCATCTCATTCTCTTTGAATCTTCTTTATCATGCTAAGAGGAGCAGGAAAAAGCAAAAAATTTCAGAATTGCACCTTGCAATGCGGAGAAATTACTGTTTGTGCATTTACAATATTCATTGATTTTTGCCATTGAAAAACGTCCAGAAATGATTGAAGCTACTGACTGAATGAAAGGAGCTGGCATCTCACTCTCTTTGAATCTTCTTTATCATGCTAAGAGGAGCAGGAAAAAGCAAAAAAATTCAGAATTGCACCTTGCAATGCGGAGAAATTACTGTTTGTGCATTTACAATATTCATTGATTTTTGCCATTGAAAAACATCATGTTATTCATATACCAGAAATGATTGAAGCTACTGACTGAATGAAAGGAGCGGGCATCTCATTCTCTTTGAATCTTCTTTTTCATGCTAAGAGGAGCAGGAAAAAGCAAAAAATTTCAGAATTGCACCTTGCAATGCGGAGAAATTACTGTTTGTGCATTTACAATATTCATTGATTTTTGCCATTGAAAAACGTCCAGAAATGATTGAAGCTACTGACTGAATGAAAGGAGCTGGCATCTCACTCTCTTTGAATCTTCTTTATCATGCTAAGAGGAGCAGGAAAAAGCAAAAAATTTCAGAATTGCACCTTGCAATGCGGAGAAATTACTGCTTGTGCATTTACAATATTCATTGATTTTTGCCATTGAAAAACGTCCAGAAATGATTGAAGCTACTGACTGAATGAAAGGAGCTGGCATCTCACTCTCTTTGAATCTTTATCATGCTAAGAGGAGCAGGAAAAAGCAAAAAATTTCAGAATTGCACCTTGCAATGCGGAGAAATTACTGTTTGTGCATTTACAATATTCATAGATTTTTGCCATTGAAAAACGTCCAGAAATGTTTGAAGCTACTGACTGAATGAAAGGAGCTGGCATCTCACTCTCTTTGAATCTTCTTTATCATGCTAGGATTAGCAGGAAAAAGCAAAAAATTTCAGAATTGCACCTTGCAATGTGGAGATATTACTGTTTGTGCATTTACAATATTCATTGATTTTTGCCATTGAAAAACGTCCAGAAATGTTTGAAGCTACTGACTGAATGAAAGGAGCTGGCATCTCACTCTCTTTGAATCTTCTTTATCATGCTAGGAGTAGCAGGAAAAAGCAAAAAATTTCAGAATTGCACCTTGCAATGTGGAGATATTACTGTTTGTGCATTTACAATATTCATTGATTTTTGCCATTGAAAAACGTCCAGAAATGTTTGAAGCTACTGACTGAATGAAAGGAGCTGGCATCTCACTCTCTTTGAATCTTCTTTATCATGCTAGGATTAGCAGGAAAAAGCAAAAAATTTCAGAATTGCACCTTGCAATATGGAGATATTACTGTTTGTGCATTTACAATATTCATTGATTTTTGCCATTGAAAAACATCATGTTATTCATATACCAGAAATGTTTGAAGCTACTGACTGAATGAAAGGAGCTGGCATCTCATTCTCTTTGAATCTTCTTTATCATGCTAGGATTAGCAGGAAAAAGCAAAAAATTTCAGAATTGAACCTTGCAATGTGGAGATATTACTGTTTGTGCATTTACAATATTCATTGATTTTTGCCATTGAAAAACGTCCAGAAATGTTTGAAGCTACTGACTGAATGAAAGGAGCTGGCATCTCACTCTATTTGAATCTTCTTTACCATGCTAGGATTAGCAGGAAAAAGCAAAAAATTTCAGAATTGCACCTTGCAATGTGGAGATATTACTGTTTGTGCATTTACAATATTCATTGATTTTTGCCATTGAAAAACGTCCAGAAATGTTTATACCAGAAATGTTTGAAGCTACTGACTGAATGAAAGGAGCTGGCATCTCACTCTCTTTGAATCTTCTTTATCATGCTAAGAGGAGCAGGAAAAAGCAAAGAATTTCAGAATTGCACCTTGCAATGCGGAGAAATTACTGTTTGTGCATTTACAATATTCATTGATTTTTGCCATTGAAAAACGTCCAGAAATGACTGAAGCTACTGACTGAATGAAAGGAGCTGGCATCTCACTCTCTTTGAATCTTCTTTATCATGCTAAGAGGAGCAGGAAAAAGCAAAAAATTTCAGAATTGCACCTTGCAATGCGGAGAAATTACTGTTTGTGCATTTACAATATTCATTGATTTTTGCCATTGAAAAACGTCCAGAAATGATTGAAGCTACTGACTGAATGAAAAGAGCTGGCATCTCACTCTCTTTGAATCTTCTTTATCATGCTAAGAGGAGCAGGAAAAAGCAAAAAATTTCAGAATTGCACCTTGCAATGCGGAGAAATTACTGTTTGTGCATTTACAATATTCATTGATTTTTGCCATTGAAAAACATCATGTTATTCATATACCAGAAATGATTGAAGCTACTGACTGAATGAAAGGAGCTGGCATCTCACTCTCTTTGAATCTTCTTTATCATGCTAAGAGGAGCAGGAAAAAGCAAAAAATTTCAGAATTGCACCTTGCAATGCGGAGAAATTACTGTTTGTGCATTTACAATATTCATTGATTTTTGCCATTGAAAAACGTCCAGAAATGATTGAAGCTACTGACTGAATGAAAGGAGCTGGCATCTCACTCTCTTTGAATCTTCTTTATCATGCTAAGAGGAGCAGGAAAAAGCAAAAAATTTCAGAATTGCACCTTGCAATGTGGAGATATTACTGTTTGTGCATTTACAATATTCATTGATTTTTGCCATTGAAAAACGTCCAGAAATGTTTATACCAGAAATGTTTGAAGCTACTGACTGAATGAAAGGAGCTGGCATCTCACTCTCTTTGAATCTTCTTTATCATGCTAAGAGGAGCAGGAAAAAGCAAAAAATTTCAGAATTGCACCTTGCAATGCGGAGAAATTACTGTTTGTGCATTTACAATATTCATTGATTTTTGCCATTGAAAAACGTCCAGAAATGACTGAAGCTACTGACTGAATGAAAGGAGCTGGCATCTCACTCTCTGAATCTTCTTTATCATGCTAAGAGGAGCAGGAAAAAGCAAAAAATTTCAGAATTGCACCTTGCAATGCGGAGAAATTACTGTTTGTGCATTTACAATATTCATTGATTTTTGCCATTGAAAAACATCCAGAAATGATTGAAGCTACTGACTGAATGAAAGGAGCTGGCATCTCACTCTCTTTGAATCTTCTTTATCATGCTAAGAGGAGCAGGAAAAAGCAAAAAATTTCAGAATTGCACCTTGCAATGCGGAGAAATTACTGTTTGTGCATTTACAATATTCATTGATTTTTGCCATTGAAA
Organism: Phyllobates terribilis; assembly: GCF_046119375.1. Taxonomy (NCBI): domain Eukaryota; kingdom Metazoa; phylum Chordata; class Amphibia; order Anura; family Dendrobatidae; genus Phyllobates; species Phyllobates terribilis. The sequence goes on from NW_027364750.1 coordinate 49,316, forward strand.
AACATCATGTTATTCATATACCAGAAATGATTGAAGCTACTGACTGAATGAAAGGAGCTGGCATCTCATTCTCTTTGAATCTTCTTTATCATGCTAAGAGGAGCAGGAAAAAGCAAAAAATTTCAGAATTGCACCTTGCAATGCGGAGAAATTACTGTTTGTGCATTTACAATATTCATTGATTTTTGCCATTGAAAAACGTCCAGAAATGATTGAAGCTACTGACTGAATGAAAGGAGCTGGCATCTCACTCTCTTTGAATCTTCTTTATCATGCTAAGAGGAGCAGGAAAAAGCAAAAAATTTCAGAATTGCACCTTGCAATGCGGAGAAATTACTGTTTGTGCATTTACAATATTCATTGATTTTTGCCATTGAAAAACATCATGTTATTCATATACCAGAAATGATTGAAGCTACTGACTGAATGAAAGGAGCTGGCATCTCACTCTCTTTGAATCTTCTTTATCATGCTAAGAGGAGCAGGAAAAAGCAAAAAATTTCAGAATTGCACCTTGCAATGCGGAGAAATTACTGTTTGTGCATTTACAATATTCATTGATTTTTGCCATTGAAAAACGTCCAGAAATGATTGAAGCTACTGACTGAATGAAAGGAGCTGGCATCTCACTCTCTTTGAATCTTCTTTATCATGCTAAGAGGAGCAGGAAAAAGCAAAAAATTTCAGAATTGCACCTTGCAATGCGGAGAAATTACTGTTTGTGCATTTACAATATTCATTGATTTTTGCCATTGAAAAACGTCCAGAAATGATTGAAGCTACTGACTGAATGAAAGGAGCTGGCATCTCACTCTCTTTGAATCTTCTTTATCATGCTAAGAGGAGCAGGAAAAAGCAAAAAATTTCAGAATTGCACCTTGCAATGCGGAGAAATTACTGTTTGTGCATTTACAATATTCATTGATTTTTGCCATTGAAAAACATCATGTTATTCATATACCAGAAATGATTGAAGCTACTGACTGAATGAAAGGAGCTGGCATCTCACTCTCTTTGAATCTTCTTTATCATGCTAAGAGGAGCAGGAAAAAGCAAAAAATTTCAGAATTGCACCTTGCAATGCGGAGAAATTACTGTTTGTGCATTTACAATATTCATTGATTTTTGCCATTGAAAAACGTCCAGAAATGATTGAAGCTACTGACTGAATGAAAGGAGCTGGCATCTCACTCTCTTTGAATCTTCTTTATCATGCTAAGAGGAGCAGGAAAAAGCAAAAAATTTCAGAATTGCACCTTGCAATGCGGAGAAATTACTGTTTGTGCATTTACAATATTCATTGATTTTTGCCATTGAAAAACGTCCAGAAATGATTGAAGCTACTGACTGAATGAAAGGAGCTGGCATCTCACTCTCTTTGAATCTTCTTTATCATGCTAGGATTAGCAGGAAAAAGCAAAAAATTTCAGAATTGCACCTTGCAATGTGGAGATATTACTGTTTGTGCATTTACAATATTCATTGAATTTTGCCATTGAAAAACGTCCAGAAATGTTTGAAGCTACTGACTGAATGAAAGGAGCTGGCATCTCACTCTATTTGAATCTTCTTTATCATGCTAGGATTAGCAGGAAAAAGCAAAAAATTTCAGAATTGCACCTTGCAATGTGGAGATATTACTGTTTGTGCATTTACAATATTCATTGATTTTTGCCATTGAAAAACGTCCAGAAATGTTTATACCAGAAATGTTTGAAGCTACTGACTGAATGAAAGGAGCTGGCATCTCACTCTCTTTGAATCTTCTTTATCATGCTAAGAGGAGCAGGAAAAAGCAAAAAATTTCAGAATTGCACCTTGCAATGCGGAGAAATTACTGTTTGTGCATTTACAATATTCATTGATTTTTGCCATTGAAAAACGTCCAGAAATGACTGAAGCTACTGACTGAATGAAAGGAGCTGGCATCTCACTCTCTTTGAATCTTCTTTATCATGCTAAGAGGAGCAGGAAAAAGCAAAAAATTTCAGAATTGCACCTTGCAATGCGGAGAAATTACTGTTTGTGCATTTACAATATTCATTGATTTTTGCCATTGAAAAACGTCCAGAAATGATTGAAGCTACTGACTGAATGAAAGGAGCTGGCATCTCACTCTCTTTGAATCTTCTTTATCATGCTAAGAGGAGCAGGAAAAAGCAAAAAATTTCAGAATTGCACCTTGCAATGCGGAGAAATTACTGTTTGTGCATTTACAATATTCATTGATTTTTGCCATTGAAAAACATCATGTTATTCATATACCAGAAATGTTTGAAGCTACTGACTGAATGAAAGGAGCTGGCATCTCACTCTCTTTGAATCTTCTTTATCATGCTAAGAGGAGCAGGAAAAAGCAAAAAATTTCAGAATTGCACCTTGCAATGCGGAGAAATTACTGTTTGTGCATTTACAATATTCATTGATTTTTGCCATTGAAAAACATCATGTTATTCATATACCAGAAATGATTGAAGCTACTGACTGAATGAAAGGAACTGGCATCTCACTCTCTTTGAATCTTCTTTATCATGCTAAGAGGATCAGGAAAAAGCAAAAAAATTCAGAATTACACCTTGCAATGCGGAGAAATTACTGTTTGTGCATTTACAATATTCATTGATTTTTGCCATTGAAAAACGTCCAGAAATGATTGAAGCTACTGACTGAATGAAAGGAGCTGGCATCTCACTCTCTTAGAATCTTCTTTATCATGCTAAGAGGAGCAGGAAAAAGCAAAAAATTTCAGAATTGCACCTTGCAATGCGGAGAAATTACTGTTTGTGCATTTACAATATTCATTGATTTTTGCCATTGAAAAACGTCCAGAAATGATTGAAGCTACTGACTGAATGAAAGGAGCTGGCATCTCACTCTCTTTGAATCTTCTTTATCATGCTAAGAGGAGCAGGAAAAAGCAAAAAATTTCAGAATTGCACCTTGCAATGCGGAGAAATTACTGTTTGTGCATTTACAATATTCATTGATTTTTGCCATTGAAAAACATCATGTTATTCATATACCAGAAATGATTGAAGCTACTGACTGAATGAAAGGAGCTGGCATCTCACTCTCTTTGAATCTTCTTTATCATGCTAAGAGGAGCAGGAAAAAGCAAAAAATTTCAGAATTGCACCTTGCAATGCGGAGAAATTACTGTTTGTGCAGTTACAATATTCATTGATTTTTGCCATTGAAAAACGTCCAGAAATGATTGAAGCTACTGACTGAATGAAAGGAGCTGGCATCTCACTCTCTTTGAATCTTCTTTATCATGCTAAGAGGAGCAGGAAAAAGCAAAAAATTTCAGAATTGCACCTTGCAATGCGGAGAAATTACTGTTTGTGCATTTACAATATTCATTGATTTTTGCCATTGAAAAACGTCCAGAAATGATTGAAGCTACTGACTGAATGAAAGGAGCTGGCATCTCACTCTCTTTGAATCTTCTTTATCATGCTAGGATTAGCAGGAAAAAGCAAAAAATTTCAGAATTGCACCTTGCAATGTGGAGATATTACTGTTTGTGCATTTACAATATTCATTGAATTTTGCCATTGAAAAACGTCCAGAAATGTTTGAAGCTACTGACTGAATGAAAGGAGCTGGCATCTCACTCTATTGAATCTTCTTTATCATGCTAGGATTAGCAGGAAAAAGCAAAAAATTTCAGAATTGCACCTTGCAATGTGGAGATATTACTGTTTGTGCATTTACAATATTCATTGATTTTTGCCATTGAAAAACGTCCAGAAATGTTTATACCAGAAATGTTTGAAGCTACTGACTGAATGAAAGGAGCTGGCATCTCACTCTCTTTGAATCTTCTTTATCATGCTAAGAGGAGCAGGAAAAAGCAAAAAATTTCAGAATTGCACGTTGCAATGCGGAGAAATTACTGTTTGTGCATTTACAATATTCATTGATTTTTGCCATTGAAAAACGTCCAGAAATGACTGAAGCTACTGACTGAATGAAAGGAGCTGGCATCTCACTCTCTTTGAATCTTCTTTATCATGCTGAGGAGCAGGAAAAAGCAAAAAATTTCAGAATTGCACCTTGCAATGCGGAGAAATTACTGTTTGTGCATTTACAATATTCATTGATTTTTGCCATTGAAAAACATCCAGAAATGATTGAAGCTACTGACTGAATGAAAGGAGCTGGCATCTCACGCTCTTTGAATCTTCTTTATCATGCTAAGAGGAGCAGGAAAAAGCAAAAAATTTCAGAATTGCACCTTGCAATGCGGAGAAATTACTGTTTGTGCATTTACAATATTCATTGATTTTTGCCATTGAAAAACATCATGTTATTCATATACCAGAAATGATTGAAGCTACTGACTGAATGAAAGGAGCTGGCATCTCACTCTCTTTGAATCTTCTTTATCATGCTAAGAGGAGCAGGAAAAAGCAAAAAATTTCAGAATTGCACCTTGCAATGCGGAGAAATTACTGTTTGTGCATTTACAATATTCATTGATTTTTGCCATTGAAAAACGTCCAGAAATGATTGAAGCTACTGACTGAATGAAAGGAGCTGGCATCTCACTCTCTTTGAATCTTCTTTATCATGCTAAGAGGAGCAGGAAAAAGCAAAAAATTTCAGAATTGCACCTTGCAATGCGGAGAAATTACTGTTTGTGCATTTACAATATTCATTGATTTTTGCCATTGAAAAACGTCCAGAAATGATTGAAGCTACTGACTGAATGAAAGGAGCTGGCATCTCACTCTCTTTGAATCTTCTTTATCATGCTAAGAGGAGCAGGAAAAAGCAAAAAATTTCAGAATTGCACCTTGCAATGCGGAGAAATTACTGTTTGTGCATTTACAATATTCATTGATTTTTGCCATTGAAAAACGTCCAGAAATGATTGAAGCTACTGACTGAATGAAAGGAGCTGGCATCTCACTCTCTTTGAATCTTCTTTATCATGCTAAGAGGAGCAGGATAAAGCAAAAAATTTCAGAATTGCAACTTGCAATGCGGAGAAATTACTGTTTGTGCATTTACAATATTCATTGATTTTTGCCATTGAAAAACATCATGTTATTCATATACCAGAAATGATTGAAGCTACTGACTGAATGAAAGGAGCTGGCATCTCACTCTCTTTGAATCTTCATTATCATGCTAAGAGGAGCAGGAAAAAGCAAAAAATTTCAGAATTGCACCTTGCAATGCGGAGAAATTACTGTTTGTGCATTTACAATATTCATTGATTTTTGCCATTGAAAAACGTCCAGAAATGATTGAAGCTACTGACTGAATGAAAGGAGCTGGCATCTCACTCTCTTTGAATCTTCTTTATCATGCTAAGAGGAGCAGGAAAAAGCAAAAAATTTCAGAATTGCACCTTGCAATGCGGAGAAATTACTGTTTGTGCATTTACAATATTCATTGATTTTTGCCATTGAAAAACGTCCAGAAATGTTTGAAGCTACTGACTGAATGAAAGGAGCTGGCATCTCACTCTCTTTGAATCTTCTTTATCATGCTAGGATTAGCAGGAAAAAGCAAAAAATTTCAGAATTGCACCTTGCAATGTGGAGATATTACTGTTTGTGCATTTACAATATTCATTGATTTTTGCCATTGAAAAACGTCCAGAAATGTTTGAAGCTACTGACTGAATGAAAGGAGCTGGCATCTCACTCTCTTTGAATCTTCTTTATCATGCTAGGAGTAGCAGGAAAAAGCAAAAAATTTCAGAATTGCACCTTGCAATGTGGAGATATTACTGTTTGTGCATTTACAATATTCATTGATTTTTGCCATTGAAAAACGTCCAGAAATGTTTGAAGCTACTGACTGAATGAAAGGAGCTGGCATCTCACTCTCTTTGAATCTTCTTTATCATGCTAGGATTAGCAGGAAAAAGCAAAAAATTTCAGAATTGCACCTTGCAATGTGGAGATATTACTTTTTGTGCACTTACAATATTCATTGATTTTTGCCATTGAAAAACATCATGTTATTCATATACCAGAAATGTTTGAAGCTACTGACTGAATGAAAGGAGCTGACATCTCACTCTCTTTGAATCTTCTTTATCATGCTAGGATTAGCAGGAAAAAGCAAAAAAATTCAGAATTGCACCTTGCAATGTGGAGATATTACTGTTTGTGCATTTACAATATTCATTGATTTTTGCAATTGAAAAACGTCCAGAAATGTTTGAAGCTACTGACTGAATGAAAGGAGCTGGCATCTCACTCTATTTGAATCTTCTTTATCATCCTAGGATTAGCAGGAAAAAGCAAAAAATTTCAGCATTGCACCTTGCAATGTGGAGATATTACTGTTTGTGCATTTACAATATTCATTGATTTTTGCCATTGAAAAACATCCAGAAATGTTTATACCAGAAATGTTTGAAGCTACTGACTGAATGAAAGGAGCTGGCATCTCACTCTCTTTGAATCTTCTTTATCATGCTAAGAGGAGCAGGAAAAAGCAAAAAATTTCAGAATTGCACTTTGCAATGCGGAGAAATTACTGTTTGTGCATTTACAATATTCATTGATTTTTGCCATTGAAAAACGTCCAGAAATGACTGAAGCTACTGACTGAATGAAAGGAGCTGGCATCTCACTCTCTTTGAATCTTCTTTATCATGCTAAGAGGAGCAGGAAAAAGCAAAAAATTTCAGAATTGCATCTTGCAATGCGGAGAAATTACTGTTTGTGCATTTACAATATTCATTGATTTTTGCCATTGAAAAACGTCCAGAAATGATTGAAGCTACTGACTGAATGAAAGGAGCTGGCATCTCACTCTCTTTGAATCTTCTTTATCATGCTAAGAGGAGCAGGAAAAAGCAAAAAATTTCAGAATTGCACCTTGCAATGCGGAGAAATTACTGTTTGTGCATTTACAATATTCATTGATTTTTGCCATTGAAAAACATCATGTTATTCATATACCAGAAATGATTGAAGCTACTGACTGAATGAAAGGAGCTGGCATCTCACTCTCTTTGAATCTTCTTTATCATGCTAAGAGGAGCAGGAAAAAGCAAAAAATTTCAGAATTGCACCTTGCAATGCGGAGAAATTACTGTTTGTGCATTTACAATATTCATTGATTTTTGCCATTGAAAAACATCCAGAAATGATTGAAGCTACTGACTGAATGAAAGGAGCTGGCATCTCACTCTCTTTGAATCTTCTTTATCATGCTAAGAGGAGCAGGAAAAAGCAAAAAATTTCAGAATTGCACCTTGCAATGCGGAGAAATTACTGTTTGTGCATTTACAATATTCATTGATTTTTGCCATTGAAAAACGTCCAGAAATGATTGAAGCTACTGACTGAATGAAAGGAGCTGGCATCTCACTCTCTTTGAATCTTCTTTATCATGCTAGGATTAGCAGGAAAAAGCAAAAAATTTCAGAATTGCACCTTGCAATGTGGAGATATTACTGTTTGTGCATTTACAATATTCATTGAATTTTGCCATTGAAAAACGTCCAGAAATGTTTGAAGCTACTGACTGAATGAAAGGAGCTGGCATCTCACTCTATTTGAATCTTCTTTATCATGCTAGGATTAGCAGGAAAAAGCAAAAAATTTCAGAATTGCACCTTGCAATGTGGAGATATTACTGTTTGTGCATTTACAATATTCATTGATTTTTGCCATTGAAAAACGTCCAGAAATGTTTATACCAGAAATGTTTGAAGCTACTGACTGAATGAAAGGAGCTGGCATCTCACTCTCTTTGAATCTTCTTTATCATGCTAAGAGGAGCAGGAAAAAGCAAAAAATTTCAGAATTGCACCTTGCAATGCGGAGAAATTACTTTTTGTGCATTTACAATATTCATTGATTTTTGCCATTGAAAAACGTCCAGAAATGACTGAAGCTACTGACTGAACGAAAGGAGCTGGCATCTCACTCTCTTTGAATCTTCTTTACCATGCTAAGAGGAGCAGGAAAAAGCAAAAAAATTCAGAATTGCACCTTGCAATGCGGAGAAATTACTGTTTGTGCATTTACAATATTCATTGATTTTTGCCATTGAAAAACGTCCAGAAATGATTGAAGCTACTGACTGAATGAAAGGAGCTGGCATCTCACTCTCTTTGAATCTTCTTTATCATGCTAGGAGTAGCAGGAAAAAGCAAACAATTTCAGAATTGCACCTTGCAATGTGGAGATATTACTGTTTGTGCATTTACAATATTCATTGATTTTTGCCATTGAAAAACGTCCAGAAATGTTTGAAGCTACTGACTGAATGAAAGGAGCTGGCATCTCACTCTCTTTGAATCTTCTTTATCATGCTAGGATTAGCAGGAAAAAGCAAAAAATTTCAGAATTGCACCTTGCAATGTGGAGATATTACTGTTTGTGCATTTACAATATTCATTGATTTTTGCCATTGAAAAACATCATGTTATTCATATACCAGAAATGTTTGAAGCTACTGACTGAATAAAAGGAGCTGACATCTCACTCTCTTTGAATCTTCTTTATCATGCTAGGATTAGCAGGAAAAAGCAAAAAATTTCAGAATTGCACCTTGCAATGTGGAGATATTACTGTTTGTGCATTTACAATATTCATTGATTTTTGCCATTGAAAAACGTCCAGAAATGTTTGAAGCTACTGACTGAATGAAAGGAGCTGGCATCTCACTCTATTTGAATCTTCTTTATCATGCTAGGATTAGCAGGAAAAAGCAAAAAAAATTTCAGCATTGCACCTTGCAATGTGGAGATATTACTGTCTGTGCATTTACAATATTCATTGATTTTTGCCATTGAAAAACGTCCAGAAATGTTTATACCAGAAATGTTTGAAGCTACTGACTGAATGAAAGGAGCTGGCATCTCACTCTCTTTGAATCTTCTTTATCATGCTAAGAGGAGCAGGAAAAAGCAAAAAATTTCAGAATTGCACCTTGCAATGCGGAGAAATTACTGTTTGTGCATTTACAATATTCATTGATTTTTGCCATTGAAAAACGTCCAGAAATGATTGAAGCTACTGACTGAATGAAAGGAGCTGGCATCTCACTCTCTTTGAATCTTCTTTATCATGCTAAGAGGAGCAGGAAAAAGCAAAAAATTTCAGAATTGCACCTTGCAATGCGGAGAAATTACTGTTTGTGCATTTACAATATTCATTGATTTTTGCCATTGAAAAACATCATGTTATTCATATACCAGAAATGATTGAAGCTACTGACTGAATGAAAGGAGCTGGCATCTCACTCTCTTTGAATCTTCTTTATCATGCTAAGAGGAGCAGGAAAAAGCAAAAAATTTCAGAATTGCACCTTGCAATGCGGAGAAATTACTGTTTGTGCATTTACAATATTCATTGATTTTTGCCATTGAAAAACGTCCAGAAATGATTGAAGCTACTGACTGAATGAAAGGAGCTGGCATCTCACTCTCTTTGAATCTTCTTTATCATGCTAAGAGGAGCAGGAAAAAGCAAAAAATTTCAGAATTTCATCTTGCAATGCGGAGAAATTACTGTTTGTGCATTTACAATATTCATTGATTTTTGCCATTGAAAAACGTCCAGAAATGATTGAAGCTACTGACTGAATGAAAGGAGCTGGCATCTCACTCTCTTTGAATCTTCTTTATCATGCTAAGAGGAGCAGGAAAAAGCAAAAAATTTCAGAATTGCACCTTGCAATGCGGAGAAATTACTGTTTGTGCATTTACAATATTCATTGATTTTTGCCATTGAAAAACGTCCAGAAATGATTGAAGCTACTGACTGAATGAAAGGAGCCGGAATCTCACTCTCTTTGAATCTTCTTTATCATGCTAAGAGGAGCAGGAAAAAGCAAAAAATTTCAGAATTGCAACTTGCAATGCGGAGAAATTACTGTTTGTGCATTTACAATATTCATTGATTTTTGCCATTGAAAAACATCATGTTATTCATATACCAGAAATGATTGAAGCTACTGACTGAATGAAAGGAGCTGGCATCTCACTCTCTTTGAATCTTCTTTATCATGCTAAGAGGAGCAGGAAAAAGCAAAAAATTTCAGAATTGCACCTTGCAATGCGGAGAAATTACTGTTTGTGCATTTACAATATTCATTGATTTTTGCCATTGAAAAACGTCCAGAAATGATTGAAGCTACTGACTGAATGAAAGGAGCTGGCATCTCACTCTCTTTGAATCTTCTTTATCATGCTAAGAGGAGCAGGAAAAAGCAAAAAATTTCAGAATTGCACCTTGCAATGCGGAGAAATTACTGTTTGTGCATTTACAATATTCATTGATTTTTGCCATTGAAAAACATCATGTTATTCATATACCAGAAATGATTGAAGCTACTGACTGAATGAAAGGAGCTGGCATCTCACTCTCTTTGAATCTTCTTTATCATGCTAAGAGGAGCAGGAAAAAGCAAAAAATTTCAGAATTGCACCTTGCAATGCGGAGAAATTACTGTTTGTGCATTTACAATATTCATTGATTTTTGCCATTGAAAAACGTCCAGAAATGATTGAAGCTACTGACTGAATGAAAGGAGCTGGCATCTCACTCTCTTTGAATCTTCTTTATCATGCTAAGAGGAGCAGGAAAAAGCAAAAAATTTCAGAATTTCATCTTGCAATGCGGAGAAATTACTGTTTGTGCATTTACAATATTCATTGATTTTTGCCATTGAAAAACGTCCAGAAATGATTGAAGCTACTGACTGAATGAAAGGAGCTGGCATCTCACTCTCTTTGAATCTTCTTTATCATGCTAAGAGGAGCAGGAAAAAGCAAAAAATTTCAGAATTGCACCTTGCAATGCGGAGAAATTACTGTTTGTGCATTTACAATATTCATTGATTTTTGCCATTGAAAAACGTCCAGAAATGATTGAAGCTACTGACTGAATGAAAGGAGCCGGAATCTCACTCTCTTTGAATCTTCTTTATCATGCTAAGAGGAGCAGGAAAAAGCAAAAAATTTCAGAATTGCAACTTGCAATGCGGAGAAATTACTGTTTGTGCATTTACAATATTCATTGATTTTTGCCATTGAAAAACATCATGTTATTCATATACCAGAAATGATTGAAGCTACTGACTGAATGAAAGGAGCTGGCATCTCACTCTCTTTGAATCTTCTTTATCATGCTAAGAGGAGCAGGAAAAAGCAAAAAATTTCAGAATTGCACCTTGCAATGCGGAGAAATTACTGTTTGTGCATTTACAATATTCATTGATTTTTGCCATTGAAAAACGTCCAGAAATGATTGAAGCTACTGACTGAATGAAAGGAGCTGGCATCTCACTCTCTTTGAATCTTCTTTATCATGCTAAGAGGAGCAGGAAAAAGCAAAAAATTTCAGAATTGCACCTTGCAATGCGGAGAAATTACTGTTTGTGCATTTACAATATTCATTGATTTTTGCCATTGAAAAACGTCCAGAAATGATTGAAGCTACTGACTGAATGAAAGGAGCTGGCATCTCACTCTCTTTGAATCTTCTTTATCATGCTAAGAGGAGCAGGAAAAAGCAAAAAATTTCAGAATTGCACCTTGCAATGCGGAGAAATTACTGTTTGTGCATTTACAATATTCATTAATTTTTGCCATTGAAAAACATCATGTTATTCATATCCCAGAAATGTTTGAAGCTACTGACAATGAAAGAAGCTGGCATCTCACTCTCTTTGAATCTTCTTTATCATGCTAATAGGAGCAGGAAAAAGCAAAAAATTTCAGAATTGCACCTTGCAATGCGGAGAAATTACTGTTTGTGCATTTACAATATTCATTGATTTTTGCCATTGAAAAACGTCCAGAAATGATTGAAGCTACTGACTGAATGAAAGGAGCTGGCATCTCACTCTCTTTGAATCTTCTTTATCATGCTAAGAGGAGCAGGAAAAAGCAAAAAATTTCAGAATTGCACCTTGCAATGCGGAGAAATTACTGTTTGTGCATTTACAATATTCATTGATTTTTGCCATTGAAAAACATCATGTTATTCATATACCAGAAATGTTTGAAGCTACTGACTGAATGAAAGGAGCTGGCATCTCACTCTCTTTGAATCTTCTTTATCATGCTAAGAGGAGCAGGAAAAAGCAAAAAATTTCAGAATTGCACCTTGCAATGCGGAGAAATTACTGTTTGTGCATTTACAATATTCATTGATTTTTGCCATTGAAAAACGTCCAGAAATGATTGAAGCTACTGACTGAATGAAAGGAGCTGGCATCTCACTCTCTTTGAATCTTCTTTATCATGCTAAGAGGAGCAGGAAAAAGCAAAAAATTTCAGAATTTCATCTTGCAATGCGGAGAAATTACTGTTTGTGCATTTACAATATTCATTGATTTTTGCCATTGAAAAACGTCCAGAAATGATTGAAGCTACTGACTGAATGAAAGGAGCTGGCATCTCACTCTCTTTGAATCTTCTTTATCATGCTAAGAGGAGCAGGAAAAAGCAAAAAATTTCAGAATTGCACCTTGCAATGCGGAGAAATTACTGTTTGTGCATTTACAATATTCATTGATTTTTGCCATTGAAAAACATCATGTTATTCATATACCAGAAATGTTTGAAGCTACTGACTGAATGAAAGGAGCTGGCATCTCACTCTCTTTGAATCTTCTTTATCATGCTAAGAGGAGCAGGAAAAAGCAAAAAATTTCAGAATTGCACCTTGCAATGCGGAGAAATTACTGTTTGTGCATTTACAATATTCATTGATTTTTGCCATTGAAAAACGTCCAGAAATGATTGAAGCTACTGACTGAATGAAAGGAGCTGGCATCTCACTCTCTTTGAATCTTCTTTATCATGCTAAGAGGAGCAGGAAAAAGCAAAAAATTTCAGAATTTTATCTTGCAATGCGGAGAAATTACTGTTTGTGCATTTACAATATTCATTGATTTTTGCCATTGAAAAACGTCCAGAAATGATTGAAGCTACTGACTGAATGAAAGGAGCTGGCATCTCACTCTCTTTGAATCTTCTTTATCATGCTAAGAGGAGCAGGAAAAAGCAAAAAATTTCAGAATTGCACCTTGCAATGCGGAGAAATTACTGTTTGTGCATTTACAATATTCATTGATTTTTGCCATTGAAAAACGTCCAGAAATGATTGAAGCTACTGACTGAATGAAAGGAGCCGGAATCTCACTCTCTTTGAATCTTCTTTATCATGCTAAGAGGAGCAGGAAAAAGCAAAAAATTTCAGAATTGCAACTTGCAATGCGGAGAAATTACTGTTTGTGCATTTACAATATTCATTGATTTTTGCCATTGAAAAACATCATGTTATTCATATACCAGAAATGATTGAAGCTACTGACTGAATGAAAGGAGCTGGCATCTCACTCTCTTTGAATCTTCTTTATCATGCTAAGAGGAGCAGGAAAAAGCAAAAAATTTCAGAATTGCACCTTGCAATGCGGAGAAATTACTGTTTGTGCATTTACAATATTCATTGATTTTTGCCATTGAAAAACGTCCAGAAATGATTGAAGCTACTGACTGAATGAAAGGAGCTGGCATCTCACTCTCTTTGAATCTTCTTTATCATGCTAAGAGGAGCAGGAAAAAGCAAAAAATTTCAGAATTGCACCTTGCAATGCGGAGAAATTACTGTTTGTGCATTTACAATATTCATTGATTTTTGCCATTGAAAAACGTCCAGAAATGATTGAAGCTACTGACTGAATGAAAGGAGCTGGCATCTCACTCTCTTTGAATCTTCTTTATCATGCTAAGAGGAGCAGGAAAAAGCAAAAAATTTCAGAATTGCACCTTGCAATGCGGAGAAATTACTGTTTGTGCATTTACAATATTCATTAATTTTTGCCATTGAAAAACATCATGTTATTCATATCCCAGAAATGTTTGAAGCTACTGACAATGAAAGAAGCTGGCATCTCACTCTCTTTGAATCTTCTTTATCATGCTAATAGGAGCAGGAAAAAGCAAAAAATTTCAGAATTGCACCTTGCAATGCGGAGAAATTACTGTTTGTGCATTTACAATATTCATTGATTTTTGCCATTGAAAAACGTCCAGAAATGATTGAAGCTACTGACTGAATGAAAGGAGCTGGCATCTCACTCTCTTTGAATCTTCTTTATCATGCTAAGAGGAGCAGGAAAAAGCAAAAAATTTCAGAATTGCACCTTGCAATGCGGAGAAATTACTGTTTGTGCATTTACAATATTCATTGATTTTTGCCATTGAAAAACATCATGTTATTCATATACCAGAAATGTTTGAAGCTACTGACTGAATGAAAGGAGCTGGCATCTCACTCTCTTTGAATCTTCTTTATCATGCTAAGAGGAGCAGGAAAAAGCAAAAAATTTCAGAATTGCACCTTGCAATGCGGAGAAATTACTGTTTGTGCATTTACAATATTCATTGATTTTTGCCATTGAAAAACGTCCAGAAATGATTGAAGCTACTGACTGAATGAAAGGAGCTGGCATCTCACTCTCTTTGAATCTTCTTTATCATGCTAAGAGGAGCAGGAAAATGCAAGAAATTTCAGAATTGCACCTTGCAATGCGGAGAAATTACTGTTTGTGCATTTATAATATTCATTGATTTTTGCCATTGAAAAACATCCAGAAATCATTGAAGCTACTGACTGAATGAAAGGAGCTGGCATCTCACTCTCTTTGAATCTTCTTTATCATGCTAAGAGGAGCAGGAAAAAGCAAAAAATTTCAGAATTGCACCTTGCAATGCGGAGAAATTACTGTTTGTGCATTTACAATATTCATTGATTTTTGCCATTGAAAAACATCATGTTATTCATATACCAGAAATGATTGAAGCTACTGACTGAATGAAAGGAGCTGGCATCTCACTCTCTTTGAATCTTCTTTATCATGCTAAGAGGAGCAGGAAAAAGCAAAAAATTTCAGAATTGCATCTTGCAATGCGGAGAAATTACTGTTTGTGCATTTACAATATTCATTGATTTTTGCCATTGAAAAACGTCCAGAAATGATTGAAGCTACTGACTGAATGAAAGGAGCTGGCATCTCACTCTCTTTGAATCTTCTTTATCATGCTAAGAGGAGCAGGAAAAAGCAAAAAATTTCAGAATTGCACCTTGCAATGCGGAGAAATTACTGTTTGTGCATTTACAATATTCATTGATTTTTGCCATTGAAAAACATCATGTTATTCATATACCAGAAATGATTGAAGCTACTGACTGAATGAAAGGAGCTGGCATCTCACTCTCTTTGAATCTTCTTTATCATGCTAAGAGGAGCAGGAAAAAGCAAAAAATTTCAGAATTGCACCTTGCAATGCGGAGAAATTACTGTTTGTGCATTTACAATATTCATTGATTTTTGCCATTGAAAAACGTCCAGAAATGATTGAAGCTACTGACTGAATGAAAGGAGCTGGCATCTCACTCTCTTTGAATCTTCTTTATCATGCTAAGAGGAGCAGGAAAAAGCAAAAAATTTCAGAATTGCACCTTGCAATGCGGAGAAATTACTGTTTGTGCATTTACAATATTCATTGATTTTTGCCATTGAAAAACGTCCAGAAATGATTGAAGCTACTGACTGAATGAAAGGAGCTGGCATCTCACTCTCTTTGAATCTTCTTTATCATGCTAGGATTAGCAGGAAAAAGCAAAAAATTTCAGAATTGCACCTGGCAATGTGGAGATATTACTGTTTGTCCATTTACAATATTCATTGAATTTTGCCATTGAAAAACGTCCAGAAATGTTTGAAGCTACTGACTGAATGAAAGGAGCTGGCATCTCACTCTATTTGAATCTTCTTTATCATGCTAGGATTAGCAGGAAAAAGCAAAAAATTTCAGAATTGCACCTTGCAATGTGGAGATATTACTGTTTGTGCATTTACAATATTCATTGATTTTTGCCATTGAAAAACGTCCAGAAATGTTTATACCAGAAATGTTTGAAGCTACTGACTGAATGAAAGGAGCTGGCATCTCACTCTCTTTGAATCTTCTTTATCATGCTAAGAGGAGCAGGAAAAAGCAAAAAATTTCAGAATTGCACCTTGCAATGCGGAGAAATTACTGTTTGTGCATTTACAATATTCATTGATTTTTGCCATTGAAAAACGTCCAGAAATGACTGAAGCTACTGACTGAATGAAAGGAGCTGGCATCTCACTCTCTTTGAATCTTCTTTATCATGCTAAGAGGAGCAGGAAAAAGCAAAAAATTTCAAAATTGCAAGTTGCAATGCGGAGAAATTACTGTTTGTGCATTTACAATATTCATTGATTTTTGCCATTGAAAAACGTCCAGAAATGATTGAAGCTACTGACTGAATGAAAGGAGCTGGCATCTCACTCTCTTTGAATCTTCTTTATCATGCTAAGAGGAGCAGGAAAAAGCAAAAAATTTCAGAATTGCACCTTGCAATGCGGAGAAATTACTGTTTGTGCATTTACAATATTCATTGATTTTTGCCATTGAAAAACATCATGTTATTCATATACCAGAAATGATTGAAGCTACTGACTGAATGAAAGGAGCTGGCATCTCACTCTCTTTGAATCTTCTTTATCATGCTAAGAGGAGCAGGAAAAAGCAAAAAATTTCAGAATTGCACCTTGCAATGCGGAGAAATTACTGTTTGTGCATTTACAATATTCATTGATTTTTGCCATTGAAAAACGTCCAGAAATGATTGAAGCTACTGACTGAATGAAAGGAGCTGGCATCTCACTCTCTTTGAATCTTTTTTATCATGCTAAGAGGAGCAGGAAAAAGCAAAAAATTTCAGAATTGCATCTTGCAATGCGGAGAAATTACTGTTTGTGCATTTACAATATTCATTGATTTTTGTCATTGAAAAACGTCCAGAAATGATTGAAGCTACTGACTGAATGAAAGGAGCTGGCATCTCACTCTCTTTGAATCTTCTTTATCATGCTAAGAGGAGCAGGAAAAAGCAAAAAATTTCAGAATTGCACCTTGCAATGCGGAGAAATTACTGTTTGTGCATTTACAATATTCATTGATTTTTGCCATTGAAAAACGTCCAGAAATGATTGAAGCTACTGACTGAATGAAAGGAGCTGGAATCTCACTCTCTTTGAATCTTCTTTATCATGCTAAGAGGAGCAGGAAAAAGCAAAAAATTTCAGAATTGCAACTTGCAATGCGGAGAAATTACTGTTTGTGCATTTACAATATTCATTGATTTTTGCCATTGAAAAACATCATGTTATTCATATACCAGAAATGATTGAAGCTACTGACTGAATGAAAGGAGCTGGCATCTCACTCTCTTTGAATCTTCTTTATCATGCTAAGAGGAGCAGGAAAAAGCAAAAAATTTCAGAATTGCACCTTGCAATGCGGAGAAATTACTGTTTGTGCATTTACAATATTCATTGATTTTTGCCATTGAAAAACGTCCAGAAATGATTGAAGCTACTGACTGAATGAAAGGAGCTGGCATCTCACTCTCTTTGAATCTTCTTTATCATGCTAAGAGGAGCAGGAAAAAGCAAAAAATTTCAGAATTGCACCTTGCAATGCGGAGAAATTACTGTTTGTGCATTTACAATATTCATTGATTTTTGCCATTGAAAAACGTCCAGAAATGATTGAAGCTACTGACTGAATGAAAGGAGCTGGCATCTCACTCTCTTTGAATCTTCTTTATCATGCTAAGAGGAGCAGGAAAAAGCAAAAAATTTCAGAATTGCACCTTGCAATGCGGAGAAATTACTGTTTGTGCATTTACAATATTCATTAATTTTTGCCATTGAAAAACATCATGTTATTCATATCCCAGAAATGTTTGAAGCTACTGACTGAATGAAAGAAGCTGGCATCTCACTCTCTTTGAATCTTCTTTATCATGCTAAGAGGAGCAGGAAAAAGCAAAAAATTTCAGAATTGCACCTTGCAATGCGGAGAAATTACTGTTTGTGCATTTACAATATTCATTGATTTTTGCCATTGAAAAACGTCCAGAAATGATTGAAGCTACTGACTGAATGAAAGGAGCTGGCATCTCACTCTCTTTGAATCTTCTTTATCATGCTAAGAGGAGCAGGAAAAAGCAAAAAATTTCAGAATTGCACCTTGCAATGCGGAGAAATTACTGTTTGTGCATTTACAATATTCATTGATTTTTGCCATTGAAAAACATCATGTTATTCATATACCAGAAATGTTTGAAGCTACTGACTGAATGAAAGGAGCTGGCATCTCACTCTCTTTGAATCTTCTTTATCATGCTAAGAGGAGCAGGAAAAAGCAAAAAATTTCAGAATTGCACCTTGCAATGCGGAGAAATTACTGTTTGTGCATTTACAATATTCATTGATTTTTGCCATTGAAAAACGTCCAGAAATGATTGAAGCTACTGACTGAATGAAAGGAGCTGGCATCTCAATCTCTTTGAATCTTCTTTATCATGCTAAGAGGAGCAGGAAAATGCAAGAAATTTCAGAATTGCACCTTGCAATGCGGAGAAATTACTGTTTGTGCATTTACAATATTCATTGATTTCTGCCATTGAAAAACATCCAGAAATGATTGAAGCTACTGACTGAATGAAAGGAGCTGGCATCTCACTCTCTTTGAATCTTCTTTATCATGCTAAGAGGAGCAGGAAAAAGCCAAAAATTTCAGAATTGCACCTTGCAATGCGGAGAAATTACTGTTTGTGCATTTACAATATTCATTGATTTTTGCCATTGAAAAACATCATGTTATTCATATACCAGAAATGATTGAAGCTACTGACTGAATGAAAGGAGCTGGCATCTCACTCTCTTTGAATCTTCTTTATCATGCAAAGAGGAGCAGGAAAAAGCAAAAAATTTCAGAATTGCACCTTGCAATGCGGAGAAATTACTGTTTGTGCATTTACAATATTCATTGATTTTTGCCATTGAAAAACGTCCAGAAATGATTGAAGCTACTGACTGAATGAAAGGAGCTGGCATCTCACTCTCTTTGAATCTTCTTTATCATGCTAAGAGGAGCAGGAAAAAGCAAAAAATTTCAGAATTGCACCTTGCAATGCGGAGAAATTACTGTTTGTGCATTTACAATATTCACTGATTTTTGCCATTGAAAAACGTCCAGAAATGATTGAAGCAACTGACTGAATGAAAGGAGCTGGCATCTCACTATCTTTGAATCTTCTTTATCATGCTAAGAGGAGCAGGAAAAAGCAAAAAATTTCAGAATTGCACCTTGCAATGCGGAGAAATTACTGTTTGTGCATTTACAATATTCATTGATTTTTGCCATTGAAAAACGTCCAGAAATAATTGAAGCTACTGACTGAATGAAAGGAGCTGGCATCTCACTCTCTTTGAATCTTCTTTATCATGCTAAGAGGAGCAGGAAAAAGCAAAAAATTTCAGAATTGCAACTTGCAATGCGGAGAAATTACTGTTTGTGCATTTACAATATTCATTGATTTTTGCCATTGAAAAACATCATGTTATTCATATACCAGAAATGATTGAAGCTACTGACTGAATGAATGGAGCTGGCATCTCACTCTCTTTGAATCTTCTTTATCATGCTAAGAGGAGCAGGAAAAAGCAAAAAATTTCAGAATTGCACCTTGCAATGCGGAGAAATTACTGTTTGTGCATTTACAATATTCATTGATTTTTGCCATTGAAAAACGTCCAGAAATGATTGAAGCTACTGACTGAATGAAAGGAGCTGGCATCTCACTCTCTTTGAATCTTCTTTATCATGCTAAGAGGAGCAGGAAAAAGCAAAAAATTTCAGAATTGCACCTTGCAATGCGGAGAAATTACTGTTTGTGCTTTTACAATATTCATTGATTTTTGCCATTGAAAAACATCATGTTATTCATATACCAGAAATGTTTGAAGCTACTGACTGAATGAAAGGAGCTGGCATCTCACTCTCTTTGAATCTTCTTTATCATGCTAAGAGGAGCAGGAAAAAGCAAAAAATTTCAGAATTGCACCTTGCAATGCGGAGAAATTACTGTTTGTGCATTTACAATATTCATTGATTTTTGCCATTGAAAAATGTCCAGAAATGATTGAAGCTGCTGACTGAATGAAAGGAGCTGGCATCTCACTCTCTTTGAATCTTCTTTATCATGCTAAGAGGAGCAGGAAAAAGCAAAAAATTTCAGAATTGCACCTTGCAATGCGGAGAAATTACTGTTTGTGCATTTACAATATTCATTGATTTTTGCCATTGAAAAACATCATGTTATTCATATACCAGAAATGATTGAAGCTACTGACTGAATGAAAGGAGCTGGCATCTCACTCTCTTTGAATCTTCTTTATCATGCTAAGAGGAGCAGAAAAAAGCAAAAAATTTCAGAATTGCACCTTGCAATGCGGAGAAATTACTGTTTGTGCATTTACAATATTCATTGATTTTTGCCATTGAAAAACGTCCAGAAATGATTGAAGCTACTGACTGAATGAAAGGAGCTGGCATCTCACTCTCTTTGAATCTTCTTTATCATGCTAAGAGGAGCAGGAAAAAGCAAAAAATTTCAGAATTGCACCTTGCATTGCGGAGAAATTACTGTTTGTGCATTTACAATATTCATTGATTTTTGCCATTGAAAAACGTCCAGAAATGATTGAAGCTACTGACTGAATGAAAGGAGCTGGCATCTCACTCTCTTTGAATCTTCTTTATCATGCTAAGAGGAGCAGGAAAAAGCAAAAAATTTCAGAATTGCACCTTGCAATGCGGAGAAATTACTGTTTGTGCATTTACAATATTCATTGATTTTTGCCATTGAAAAACATCATGTTATTCATATACTAGAAATGTTTGAAGCTACTGACTGAATGAAAGGAGCTGGCATCTCACTCTCTTTGAATCTTCTTTATCATGCTAAGAGGAGCAGGAAAAAGCAAAAAATTTCAGAATTGCACCTTGCAATGCGGAGAAATTACTGTTTGTGCATTTACAATATTCATTGATTTTTGCCATTGAAAAACGTCCAGAAATGATTGAAGCTACTGACTGAATGAAAGGAGCTGGCATCTCACTCTCTTTGAATCTTCTTTATCATGCTAAGAGGAGCAGGAAAAAGCAAAAAATTTCAGAATTGCACCTTGCAATGCGGAGAAATTACTGTTTGTGCATTTACAATATTCATTGATTTTTGCCATTGAAAAACATCATGTTATTCATATACCAGAAATGATTGAAGCTACTGACTGAATGAAAGGAGCTGGCATCTCGCTCTCTTTGAATATTCTTTATCATGCTAAGAGGAGCAGGAAAAAGCAAAAAATTTCAGAATTGCACCTTGCAATGCGGAGAAATTACTGTTTGTGCATTTACAATATTCATTGATTTTTGCCATTGAAAAACGTCCAGAAATGATTGAAGCTACTGACTGAATGAAAGGAGCTGGCATCTCACTCTCTTTGAATCTTCTTTATCATGCTAAGAGGAGCAGGAAAAAGCAAAAAATTTCAGAATTGCACCTTGCAATGTGGAGAAATTACTGTTTGTGCATTTACAATATTCATTGATTTTTGCCATTGAAAAACATCATGTTATTCATATACCAGAAATGATTGAAGCTACTGACTGAATGAAAGGAGCTGGCATCTCACTCTCTTTGAATCTTCTTTATCATGCTAAGAGGAGCAGGAAAAAGCAAAAAATTTCAGAATTGCACCTTGCAATACGGAGAAATTACTGTTTGTGCATTTACAATATTCATTGATTTTTGCCATTGAAAAACGTCCAGAAATGATTGAAGCTACTGACTGAATGAAAGGAGCTGGCATCTCACTCTCTTTGAATCTTCTTTATCATGCTAAGAGGAGCAGGAAAAAGCAAAAAATTTCAGAATTGCACCTTGCAATGCGGAGAAATTACTGTTTGTGCTTTTACAATATTCATTGATTTTTGCCATTGAAAAACATCATGTTATTCATATACCAGAAATGTTTGAAGCTACTGACTGAATGAAAGGAGCTGGCATCTCACTCTCTTTGAATCTTCTTTATCATGCTAAGAGGAGCAGGAAAAAGCAAAAAATTTCAGAATTGCACCTTGCAATGCGGAGAAATTACTGTTTGTGCATTTACAATATTCATTGATTTTTGCCATTGAAAAACGTCCAGAAATGATTGAAGCTACTGACTGAATGAAAGGAGCTGGCATCTCACTCTCTTTGAATCTTCTTTATCATGCTAAGAGGAGCAGGAAAAAGCAAAAAATTTCAGAATTGCACTTTGCAATGCGGAGAAATTACTGTTTGTGCATTTACAATATTCATTGATTTTTGCCATTGAAAAACGTCCAGAAATGATTGAAGCTACTGACTGAATGAAAGGAGCTGGCATCTCACTCTCTTTGAATCTTCTTTATCATGCTAAGAGGAGCAGGAAAAAGCAAAAAATTTCAGAATTGCAACTTGCAATGCGGAGAAATTACTGTTTGTGCATTTACAATATTCATTGATTTTTGCCATTGAAAAACATCATGTTATTCATATACCAGAAATGATTGAAGCTACTGACTGAATGAAAGGAGCTGGCATCTCACTCTCTTTGAATCTTCTTTATCATGCTAAGAGGAGCAGGAAAAAGCAAAAAATTTCAGAATTGCACCTTGCAATGCGGAGAAATTACTGTTTGTGCATTTACAATATTCATTGATTTTTGCCATTGAAAAACATCATGTTATTCATATACCAGAAATGTTTGAAGCTACTGACTGAATGAAAGGAGCTGGCATCTCACTCTCTTTGAATATTCTTTATCATGCTAAGAGGAGCAGGAAAAAGCAAAAAATTTCAGAATTGCACCTTGCAATGCGGAGAAATTACTGTTTGTGCATTTACAATATTCATTGATTTTTGCCATTGAAAAACGTCCAGAAATGATTGAAGCTACTGACTGAATGAAAGGAGCTGGCATCTCACTCTCTTTGAATCTTCTTTATCATGCTAAGAGGAGCAGGAAAATGCAAGAAATTTCAGAATTGCACCTTGCAATGCGGAGAAATTACTGTTTGTGCATTTACAATATTCATTGATTTTTGCCATTGAAAAACATCATGTTATTCATATACCAGAAATGATTGAAGCTACTGACTGAATGAAAGGAGCTGGCATCTCACTCTCTTTGAATCTTCTTTATCATGCAAAGAGGAGCAGGAAAAAGCAAAAAATTTCAGAATTGCACCTTGCAATGCGGAGAAATTACTGTTTGTGCATTTACAATATTCATTGATTTTTGCCATTGAAAAACGTCCAGAAATAATTGAAGCTACTGACTGAATGAAAGGAGCTGGCATCTCACTCTCTTTGAATCTTCTTTATCATGCTAAGAGGAGCAGGAAAAAGCAAAAAATTTCAGAATTGCAACTTGCAATGCGGAGAAATTACTGTTTGTGCATTTACAATATTCATTGATTTTTGCCATTGAAAAACATCATGTTATTCTTATACCAGAAATGATTGAAGCTAGTGACTGAATGAAAGGAGCTGGCATCTCACTCTCTTTGAATCTTCTTTATCATGCTAAGAGGAGCAGGAAAAAGCAAAAAATTTCAGAATTGCACCTTGCAATGCGGAGAAATTACTGTTTGTGCATTTACAATATTCATTGATTTTTGCCATTGAAAAACGTCCAGAAATGATTGAAGCTACTGACTGAATGAAAGGAGCTGGCATCTCACTTTCTTTGAATCTTCTTTATCATGCTAAGAGGAGCAGGAAAAAGCAAAAAATTTCAGAATTGCACCTTGCAATGCGGAGAAATTACTGTTTGTGCTTTTACAATATTCATTGATTTTTGCCATTGAAAAACATCATGTTATTCATATACCAGAAATGTTTGAAGCTACTGACTGAATGAAAGGAGCTGGCATCTCACTCTCTTTGAATCTTCTTTATCATGCTAAGAGGAGCAGGAAAAAGCAAAAAATGTCAGAATTGCACCTTGCAATGCGGAGAAATTACTGTTTGTGCATTTACAATATTCATTGATTTTTGCCATTGAAAAACATCATGTTATTCATATACCAGAAATGATTGAAGCTACTGACTGAATGAAAGGAGCTGGCATCTCACTCTCTTTGAATCTTCTTTATCATGCTAAGAGGAGCAGGAAAAAGCAAAAAATTTCAGAATTGCACCTTGCAATGCGGAGAAATTACTGTTTGTGCATTTACAATATTCATTGATTTTTGCCATTGAAAAACGTCCAGAAATGATTGAAGCTACTGACTGAATGAAAGGAGCTGGCATCTCACTCTCTTTGAATCTTCTTTATCATGCTAAGAGGAGCAGGAAAAAGCAAAAAATTTCAGAATTGCACCTTGCAATGCGGAGAAATTACTGTTTGTGCATTTACAATATTCATTGATTTTTGCCATTGAAAAACGTCCAGAAATGATTGAAGCTACTGACTGAATGAAAGGAGCTGGCATCTCACTCTCTTTGAATCTTCTTTATCATGCTAAGAGGAGCAGGAAAAAGCAAAAAATTTCAGAATTGCACCTTGCAATGCGGAGAAATTACTGTTTGTGCATTTACAATATTCATTGATTTTTGCCATTGAAAAACATCATGTTATTCATATACCAGAAATGTTTGAAGCTACTGACTGAATGAAAGGAGCTGGCATCTCACTCTCTTTGAATCTTCTTTATCATGCTAAGAGGAGCAGGAAAAAGCAAAAAATTTCAGAATTGCACCTTGCAATGCGGAGAAATTACTGTTTGTGCATTTACAATATTCATTGATTTTTGCCATTGAAAAACGTCCAGAAATGATTGAAGCTACTGACTGAATGAAAGGAGCTGGCATCTCACTCTCTTTGAATCTTCTTTATCATGCTAAGAGGAGCAGGAAAAAGCAAAAAATTTCAGAATTGCACCTTGCAATGCGGAGAAATTACTGTTTGTGCATTTACAATATTCATTGATTTTTGCCATTGAAAAACATCATGTTATTCATATACCAGAAATGATTGAAGCTACTGACTGAATGAAAGGAGCTGGCATCTCGCTCTCTTTGAATCTTCTTTATCATGCTAAGAGGAGCAGGAAAAAGCAAAAAATTTCAGAATTGCACCTTGCAATGCGGAGAAATTACTGTTTGTGCATTTACAATATTCATTGATTTTTGCCATTGAAAAACGTCCAGAAATGATTGAAGCTACTGACTGAATGAAAGGAGCTGGCATCTCACTCTCTTTGAATCTTCTTTATCATGCTAAGAGGAGCAGGAAAAAGCAAAAAATTTCAGAATTGCACCTTGCAATGTGGAGAAATTACTGTTTGTGCATTTACAATATTCATTGATTTTTGCCATTGAAAAACATCATGTTATTCATATACCAGAAATGATTGAAGCTACTGACTGAATGAAGGAGCTGGCATCTCACTCTCTTTGAATCTTCTTTATCATGCTAAGAGGAGCAGGAAAAAGCAAAAAATTTCAGAATTGCACCTTGCAATGCGGAGAAATTACTGTTTGTGCATTTACAATATTCATTGATTTTTGCCATTGAAAAACGTCCAGAAATGATTGAAGCTACTGACTGAATGAAAGGAGCTGGCATCTCACTCTCTTTGAATCTTCTTTATCATGCTAAGAGGAGCAGGAAAAAGCAAAAAATTTCAGAATTGCACCTTGCAATGCGGAGAAATTACTGTTTGTGCTTTTACAATATTCATTGATTTTTGCCATTGAAAAACATCATGTTATTCATATACCAGAAATGTTTGAAGCTACTGACTGAATGAAAGGAGCTGGCATCTCACTCTCTTTGAATCTTCTTTATCATGCTAAGAGGAGCAGGAAAAAGCAAAAAATTTCAGAATTGCACCTTGCAATGCGGAGAAATTACTGTTTGTGCATTTACAATATTCATTGATTTTTGCCATTGAAAAACGTCCAGAAATGATTGAAGCTACTGACTGAATGAAAGGAGCTGGCATCTCACTCTCTTTGAATCTTCTTTATCATGCTAAGAGGAGCAGGAAAAAGCAAAAAATTTCAGAATTGCACCTTGCAATGCGGAGAAATTACTATTTGTGCATTTACAATATTCATTGATTTTTGCCATTGAAAAACGTCCAGAAATGATTGAAGCTACTGACTGAATGAAAGGAGCTGGCATCTCACTCTCTTTGAATCTTCTTTATCATGCTAAGAGGAGCAGGAAAAAGCAAAAAATTTCAGAATTGCACCTTGCAATGCGGAGAAATTACTGTTTGTGCATTTACAATATTCATTGATTTTTGCCATTGAAAAACATCATGTTATTCATATACCAGAAATGAGTGAAGCTACTGACTGAATGAAAGGAGCTGGCATCTCACTCTCTTTGAATCTACTTTATCATGCTAAGAGGAGCAGAAAAAAGCAAAAAATTTCAGAATTGCACCTTGCAATGCGGAGAAATTACTGTTTGTGCATTTACAATATTCATTGATTTTTGCCATTGAAAAACGTCCAGAAATGATTGAAGCTACTGACTGAATGAAAGGAGCTGGCATCTCACTCTCTTTGAATCTTCTTTATCATGCTAAGAGGAGCAGGAAAAAGCAAAAAATTTCAGAATTGCACCTTGCAATGCGGAGAAATTACTGTTTGTGCATTTACAATATTCATTGATTTTTGCCATTGAAAAACGTCCAGAAATGATTGAGGCTACTGACTGAATGAAAGGAGCTGGCATCTCACTCTCTTTGAATCTTCTTTATCATGCTAAGAGGAGCAGGAAAAAGCAAAAAATTTCAGAATTGCACCTTGCAATGCGGAGAAATTACTGTTTGTGCATTTACAATATTCATTGATTTTTGCCATTGAAAAACATCATGTTATTCATATACCAGAAATGATTGAAGCTACTGACTGAATGAAAGGAGCTGGCATCTCGCTCTCTTTGAATATTCTTTATCATGCTAAGAGGAGCAGGAAAAAGCAAAAAATTTCAGAATTGCACCTTGCAATGCGGAGAAATTACTGTTTGTGCATTTACAATATTCATTGATTTTTGCCATTGAAAAACGTCCAGAAATGATTGAAGCTACTGACTGAATGAAAGGAGCTGGCATCTCACTCTCTTTGAATCTTCTTTATCATGCTAAGAGGAGCAGGAAAAAGCAAAAAATTTCAGAATTGCACCTTGCAATGTGGAGAAATTACTGTTTGTGCATTTACAATATTCATTGATTTTTGCCATTGAAAAACATCATGTTATTCATATACCAGAAATGATTGAAGCTACTGACTGAATGAAAGGAGCTGGCATCTCACTCTCTTTGAATCTTCTTTATCATGCTAAGAGGAGCAGGAAAAAGCAAAAAATTTCAGAATTGCACCTTGCAATACGGAGAAATTACTGTTTGTGCATTTACAATATTCATTGATTTTTGCCATTGAAAAACGTCCAGAAATGATTGAAGCTACTGACTGAATGAAAGGAGCTGGCATCTCACTCTCTTTGAATCTTCTTTATCATGCTAAGAGGAGCAGGAAAAAGCAAAAAATTTCAGAACTGCACCTTGCAATGCGGAGAAATTACTGTTTGTGCTTTTACAATATTCATTGATTTTTGCCATTGAAAAACATCATGTTATTCATATACCAGAAATGTTTGAAGCTACTGACTGAATGAAAGGAGCTGGCATCTCACTCTCTTTGAATCTTCTTTATCATGCTAAGAGGAGCAGGAAAAAGCAAAAAATTTCAGAATTGCACCTTGCAATGCGGAGAAATTACTGTTTGTGCATTTACAATATTCATTGATTTTTGCCATTGAAAAACGTCCAGAAATGATTGAAGCTACTGACTGAATGAAAGGAGCTGGCATCTCACTCTCTTTGAATCTTCTTTATCATGCTAAGAGGAGCAGGAAAAAGCAAAAAATTTCAGAATTGCACCTTGCAATGCGGAGAAATTACTGTTTGTGCATTTACAATATTCATTGATTTTTGCCATTGAAAAACGTCCAGAAATGATTGAAGCTACTGACTGAATGAAAGGAGCTGGCATCTCACTCTCTTTGAATCTTCTTTATCATGCTAAGAGGAGCAGGAAAAAGCAAAAAATTTCAGAATTGCAACTTGCAATGCGGAGAAATTACTGTTTGTGCATTTACAATATTCATTGATTTTTGCCATTGAAAAACATCATGTTATTCATATACCAGAAATGATTGAAGCTACTGACTGAATGAAAGGAGCTGGCATCTCACTCTCTTTGAATCTTCTTTATCATGCTAAGAGGAGCAGGAAAAAGCAAAAAATTTCAGAATTGCACCTTGCAATGCGGAGAAATTACTGTTTGTGCATTTACAATATTCATTGATTTTTGCCATTGAAAAACATCATGTTATTCATATACCAGAAATGTTTGAAGCTACTGACTGAATGAAAGGAGCTGGCATCTCACTCTCTTTGAATCTTCTTTATCATGCTAAGAGGAGCAGGAAAAAGCAAAAAATTTCAGAATTGCACCTTGCAATGCGGAGAAATTACTGTTTGTGCATTTACAATATTCATTGATTTTTGCCATTGAAAAACGTCCAGAAATGATTGAAGCTACTGACTGAATGAAAGGAGCTGGCATCTCACTCTCTTTGAATCTTCTTTATCATGCTAAGAGGAGCAGGAAAATGCAAGAAATTTCAGAATTGCACCTTGCAATGCGGAGAAATTACTGTTTGTGCATTTACAATATTCATTGATTTTTGCCATTGAAAAACATCCAGAAATGATTGAAGCTACTGACTGAATGAAAGGAGCTGGCATCTCACTCTCTTTGAATCTTCTTTATCATGCTAAGAGGAGCAGGAAAAAGCCAAAAATTTCAGAATTGCACCTTGCAATGCGGAGAAATTACTGTTTGTGCATTTACAATATTCATTGATTTTTCCCATTGAAAAACATCATGTTATTCATATACCAGAAATGATTGAAGCTACTGACTGAATGAAAGGAGCTGGCATCTCACTCTCTTTGAATCTTCTTTATCATGCAAAGAGGAGCAGGAAAAAGCAAAAAATTTCAGAATTGCACCTTGCAATGCGGAGAAATTACTGTTTGTGCATTTACAATATTCATTGATTTTTGCCATTGAAAAACGTCCAGAAATGATTGAAGCTACTGACTGAATGAAAGGAGCTGGCATCTCACTCTCTTTGAATCTTCTTTATCATGCTAAGAGGAGCAGGAAAAAGCAAAAAATTTCAGAATTGCACCTTGCAATGCGGAGAAATTACTGTTTGTGCATTTACAATATTCACTGATTTTTGCCATTGAAAAACGTCCAGAAATGATTGAAGCAACTGACTGAATGAAAGGAGCTGGCATCTCACTCTCTTTGAATCTTCTTTATCATGCTAAGAGGAGCAGGAAAAAGCAAAAAATTTCAGAATTGCACCTTGCAATGCGGAGAAATTACTGTTTGTGCATTTACAATATTCATTGATTTTTGCCATTGAAAAACGTCCAGAAATAATTGAAGCTACTGACTGAATGAAAGGAGCTGGCATCTCACTCTCTTTGAATCTTCTTTATCATGCTAAGAGGAGCAGGAAAAAGCAAAAAATTTCAGAATTGCAACTTGCAATGCGGAGAAATTACTGTTTGTGCATTTACAATATTCATTGATTTTTGCCATTGAAAAACATCATGTTATTCTTATACCAGAAATGATTGAAGCTAGTGACTGAATGAAAGGAGCTGGCATCTCACTCTCTTTGAATCTTCTTTATCATGCTAAGAGGAGCAGGAAAAAGCAAAAAATTTCAGAATTGCACCTTGCAATGCGGAGAAATTACTGTTTGTGCATTTACAATATTCATTGATTTTTGCCATTGAAAAACGTCCAGAAATGATTGAAGCTACTGACTGAATGAAAGGAGCTGGCATCTCACTTTCTTTGAATCTTCTTTATCATGCTAAGAGGAGCAGGAAAAAGCAAAAAATTTCAGAATTGCACCTTGCAATGCGGAGAAATTACTGTTTGTGCTTTTACAATATTCATTGATTTTTGCCATTGAAAAACATCATGTTATTCATATACCAGAAATGTTTGAAGCTACTGACTGAATGAAAGGAGCTGGCATCTCACTCTCTTTGAATCTTCTTTATCATGCTAAGAGGAGCAGGAAAAAGCAAAAAATTTCAGAATTGCACCTTGCAATGCGGAGAAATTACTGTTTGTGCATTTACAATATTCATTGATTTTTGCCATTGAAAAATGTCCAGAAATGATTGAAGCTGCTGACTGAATGAAAGGAGCTGGCATCTCACTCTCTTTGAATCTTCTTTATCATGCTAAGAGGAGCAGGAAAAAGCAAAAAATTTCAGAATTGCACCTTGCAATGCGGAGAAATTACTGTTTGTGCATTTACAATATTCATTGATTTTTGCCATTGAAAAACATCATGTTATTCATATACCAGAAATGATTGAAGCTACTGACTGAATGAAAGGAGCTGGCATCTCACTCTCTTTGAATCTTCTTTATCATGCTAAGAGGAGCAGGAAAAAGCAAAAAATTTCAGAATTGCACCTTGCAATGCGGAGAAATTACTGTTTGTGCATTTACAATATTCATTGATTTTTGCCATTGAAAAACGTCCAGAAATGATTGAAGCTACTGACTGAATGAAAGGAGCTGGCATCTCACTCTCTTTGAATCTTCTTTATCATGCTAAGAGGAGCAGGAAAAAGCAAAAAATTTCAGAATTGCACCTTGCAATGCGGAGAAATTACTGTTTGTGCATTTACAATATTCATTGATTTTTGCCATTGAAAAACGTCCAGAAATGATTGAAGCTACTGACTGAATGAAAGGAGCTGGCATCTCACTCTCTTTGAATCTTCTTTATCATGCTAAGAGGAGCAGGAAAAAGCAAAAAATTTCAGAATTGCACCTTGCAATGCGGAGAAATTACTGTTTGTGCATTTACAATATTCATTGATTTTTGCCATTGAAAAACATCATGTTATTCATATACCAGAAATGTTTGAAGCTACTGACTGAATGAAAGAGCTGGCATCTCACTCTCTTTGAATCTTCTTTATCATGCTAAGAGGAGCAGGAAAAAGCAAAAAATTTCAGAATTGCACCTTGCAATGCGGAGAAATTACTGTTTGTGCATTTACAATATTCATTGATTTTTGCCATTGAAAAACGTCCAGAAATGATTGAAGCTACTGACTGAATGTAAGGAGCTGGCATCTCACTCTCTTTGAATCTTCTTTTTCATGCTAAGAGGAGCAGGAAAAAGCAAAAAATTTCAGAATTGCACCTTGCAATGCGGAGAAATTACTGTTTGTGCATTTACAATATTCATTGATTTTTGCCATTGAAAAACATCATGTTATTCATATACCAGAAATGATTGAAGCTACTGACTGAATGAAAGGAGCTGGCATCTCGCTCTCTTTGAATCTTCTTTATCATGCTAAGAGGAGCAGGAAAAAGCAAAAAATTTCAGAATTGCACCTTGCAATGCGGAGAAATTACTGTTTGTGCATTTACAATATTCATTGATTTTTGCCATTGAAAAACGTCCAGAAATGATTGAAGCTACTGACTGAATGAAAGGAGCTGGCATCTCACTCTCTTTGAATCTTCTTTATCATGCTAAGAGGAGCAGGAAAAAGCAAAAAATTTCAGAATTGCACCTTGCAATGTGGAGAAATTACTGTTTGTGCATTTACAATATTCATTGATTTTTGCCATTGAAAAACATCATGTTATTCATATACCAGAAATGATTGAAGCTACTGACTGAATGAAGGAGCTGGCATCTCACTCTCTTTGAATCTTCTTTATCATGCTAACAGGAGCAGGAAAAAGCAAAAAATTTCAGAATTGCACCTTGCAATGCGGAGAAATTACTGTTTGTGCATTTACAATATTCATTGATTTTTGCCATTGAAAAACGTCCAGAAATGATTGAAGCTACTGACTGAATGAAAGGAGCTGGCATCTCACTCTCTTTGAATCTTCTTTATCATGCTAAGAGGAGCAGGAAAAAGCAAAAAATTTCAGAATTGCACCTTGCAATGCGGAGAAATTACTGTTTGTGCTTTTACAATATTCATTGATTTTTGCCATTGAAAAACATCATGTTATTCATATACCAGAAATGTTTGAAGCTACTGACTGAATGAAAGGAGCTGGCATCTCACTCTCTTTGAATCTTCTTTATCATGCTAAGAGGAGCAGGAAAAAGCAAAAAATTTCAGAATTGCACCTTGCAATGCGGAGAAATTACTGTTTGTGCATTTACAATATTCACTGATTTTTGCCATTGAAAAACGTCCAGAAATGATTGAAGCAACTGACTGAATGAAAGGAGCTGGCATCTCACTCTCTTTGAATCTTCTTTATCATGCTAAGAGGAGCAGGAAAAAGCAAAAAATTTCAGAATTGCACCTTGCAATGCGGAGAAATTACTGTTTGTGCATTTACAATATTCATTGATTTTTGCCATTGAAAAACGTCCAGAAATAATTGAAGCTACTGACTGAATGAAAGGAGCTGGCATCTCACTCTCTTTGAATCTTCTTTATCATGCTAAGAGGAGCAGGAAAAAGCAAAAAATTTCAGAATTGCAACTTGCAATGCGGAGAAATTACTGTTTGTGCATTTACAATATTCATTGATTTTTGCCATTGAAAAACATCATGTTATTCTTATACCAGAAATGATTGAAGCTAGTGACTGAATGAAAGGAGCTGGCATCTCACTCTCTTTGAATCTTCTTTATCATGCTAAGAGGAGCAGGAAAAAGCAAAAAATTTCAGAATTGCACCTTGCAATGCGGAGAAATTACTGTTTGTGCATTTACAATATTCATTGATTTTTGCCATTGAAAAACGTCCAGAAATGATTGAAGCTACTGACTGAATGAAAGGAGCTGGCATCTCACTTTCTTTGAATCTTCTTTATCATGCTAAGAGGAGCAGGAAAAAGCAAAAAATTTCAGAATTGCACCTTGCAATGCGGAGAAATTACTGTTTGTGCTTTTACAATATTCATTGATTTTTGCCATTGAAAAACATCATGTTATTCATATACCAGAAATGTTTGAAGCTACTGACTGAATGAAAGGAGCTGGCATCTCACTCTCTTTGAATCTTCTTTATCATGCTAAGAGGAGCAGGAAAAAGCAAAAAATTTCAGAATTGCACCTTGCAATGCGGAGAAATTACTGTTTGTGCATTTACAATATTCATTGATTTTTGCCATTGAAAAATGTCCAGAAATGATTGAAGCTGCTGACTGAATGAAAGGAGCTGGCATCTCACTCTCTTTGAATCTTCTTTATCATGCTAAGAGGAGCAGGAAAAAGCAAAAAATTTCAGAATTGCACCTTGCAATGCGGAGAAATTACTGTTTGTGCATTTACAATATTCATTGATTTTTGCCATTGAAAAACATCATGTTATTCATATACCAGAAATGATTGAAGCTACTGACTGAATGAAAGGAGCTGGCATCTCACTCTCTTTGAATCTTCTTTATCATGCTAAGAGGAGCAGGAAAAAGCAAAAAATTTCAGAATTGCACCTTGCAATGCGGAGAAATTACTGTTTGTGCATTTACAATATTCATTGATTTTTGCCATTGAAAAACGTCCAGAAATGATTGAAGCTACTGACTGAATGAAAGGAGCTGTCATCTCACTCTCTTTGAATCTTCTTTATCATGCTAAGAGGAGCAGGAAAAAGCAAAAAATTTCAGAATTGCACCTTGCAATGCGGAGAAATTACTGTTTGTGCATTTACAATATTCATTGATTTTTGCCATTGAAAAACGTCCAGAAATGATTGAAGCTACTGACTGAATGAAAGGAGCTGGCATCTCACTCTCTTTGAATCTTCTTTATCATGCTAAGAGGAGCAGGAAAAAGCAAAAAATTTCAGAATTGCACCTTGCAATGCGGAGAAATTACTGTTTGTGCATTTACAATATTCATTGATTTTTGCCATTGAAAAACATCATGTTATTCATATACCAGAAATGTTTGAAGCTACTGACTGAATGAAAGAGCTGGCATCTCACTCTCTTTGAATCTTCTTTATCATGCTAAGAGGAGCAGGAAAAAGCAAAAAATTTCAGAATTGCACCTTGCAATGCGGAGAAATTACTGTTTGTGCATTTACAATATTCATTGATTTTTGCCATTGAAAAACGTCCAGAAATGATTGAAGCTACTGACTGAATGAAAGGAGCTGGCATCTCACTCTCTTTGAATCTTCTTTTTCATGCTAAGAGGAGCAGGAAAAAGCAAAAAATTTCAGAATTGCACCTTGCAATGCGGAGAAATTACTGTTTGTGCATTTACAATATTCATTGATTTTTGCCATTGAAAAACATCATGTTATTCATATACCAGAAATGATTGAAGCTACTGACTGAATGAAAGGAGCTGGCATCTCGCTCTCTTTGAATCTTCTTTATCATGCTAAGAGGAGCAGGAAAAAGCAAAAAATTTCAGAATTGCACCTTGCAATGCGGAGAAATTACTGTTTGTGCATTTACAATATTCATTGATTTTTGCCATTGAAAAACGTCCAGAAATGATTGAAGCTACTGACTGAATGAAAGGAGCTGGCATCTCACTCTCTTTGAATCTTCTTTATCATGCTAAGAGGAGCAGGAAAAAGCAAAAAATTTCAGAATTGCACCTTGCAATGTGGAGAAATTACTGTTTGTGCATTTACAATATTCATTGATTTTTGCCATTGAAAAACATCATGTTATTCATATACCAGAAATGATTGAAGCTACTGACTGAATGAAGGAGCTGGCATCTCACTCTCTTTGAATCTTCTTTATCATGCTAAGAGGAGCAGGAAAAAGCAAAAAATTTCAGAATTGCACCTTGCAATGCGGAGAAATTACTGTTTGTGCATTTACAATATTCATTGATTTTTGCCATTGAAAAACGTCCAGAAATGATTGAAGCTACTGACTGAATGAAAGGAGCTGGCATCTCACTCTCTTTGAATCTTCTTTATCATGCTAAGAGGAGCAGGAAAAAGCAAAAAATTTCAGAATTGCACCTTGCAATGCGGAGAAATTACTGTTTGTGCATTTACAATATTCATTGATTTTTGCCATTGAAAAACATCATGTTATTCATATACCAGAAATGTTTGAAGCTACTGACTGAATGAAAGAGCTGGCATCTCACTCTCTTTGAATCTTCTTTATCATGCTAAGAGGAGCAGGAAAAAGCAAAAAATTTCAGAATTGCACCTTGCAATGCGGAGAAATTACTGTTTGTGCATTTACAATATTCATTGATTTTTGCCATTGAAAAACGTCCAGAAATGATTGAAGCTACTGACTGAATGAAAGGAGCTGGCATCTCACTCTCTTTGAATCTTCTTTTTCATGCTAAGAGGAGCAGGAAAAAGCAAAAAATTTCAGAATTGCACCTTGCAATGCGGAGAAATTACTGTTTGTGCATTTACAATATTCATTGATTTTTGCCATTGAAAAACATCATGTTATTCATATACCAGAAATGATTGAAGCTACTGACTGAATGAAAGGAGCTGGCATCTCGCTCTCTTTGAATCTTCTTTATCATGCTAAGAGGAGCAGGAAAAAGCAAAAAATTTCAGAATTGCACCTTGCAATGCGGAGAAATTACTGTTTGTGCATTTACAATATTCATTGATTTTTGCCATTGAAAAACGTCCAGAAATGATTG
Source organism: Phyllobates terribilis (assembly GCF_046119375.1). Classification (NCBI taxonomy): domain Eukaryota; kingdom Metazoa; phylum Chordata; class Amphibia; order Anura; family Dendrobatidae; genus Phyllobates; species Phyllobates terribilis. The sequence goes on from NW_027364750.1 coordinate 84,998, forward strand.
AAGCTACTGACTGAATGAAAGGAGCTGGCATCTCACTCTCTTTGAATCTTCTTTATCATGCTAAGAGGAGCAGGAAAAAGCAAAAAATTTCAGAATTGCACCTTGCAATGTGGAGAAATTACTGTTTGTGCATTTACAATATTCATTGATTTTTGCCATTGAAAAACATCATGTTATTCATATACCAGAAATGATTGAAGCTACTGACTGAATGAAGGAGCTGGCATCTCACTCTCTTTGAATCTTCTTTATCATGCTAAGAGGAGCAGGAAAAAGCAAAAAATTTCAGAATTGCACCTTGCAATGCGGAGAAATTACTGTTTGTGCATTTACAATATTCATTGATTTTTGCCATTGAAAAACGTCCAGAAATGATTGAAGCTACTGACTGAATGAAAGGAGCTGGCATCTCACTCTCTTTGAATCTTCTTTATCATGCTAAGAGGAGCAGGAAAAAGCAAAAAATTTCAGAATTGCACCTTGCAATGCGGAGAAATTACTGTTTGTGCTTTTACAATATTCATTGATTTTTGCCATTGAAAAACATCATGTTATTCATATACCAGAAATGTTTGAAGCTACTGACTGAATGAAAGGAGCTGGCATCTCACTCTCTTTGAATCTTCTTTATCATGCTAAGAGGAGCAGGAAAAAGCAAAAAATTTCAGAATTGCACCTTGCAATGCGGAGAAATTACTGTTTGTGCATTTACAATATTCATTGATTTTTGCCATTGAAAAACATCATGTTATTCATATACCAGAAATGTTTGAAGCTACTGACTGAATGAAAGGAGCTGGCATCTCACTCTCTTTGAATCTTCTTTATCATGCTAAGAGGAGCAGGAAAAAGCAAAAAATTTCAGAATTGCACCTTGCAATGCGGAGAAATTACTGTTTGTGCATTTACAATATTCATTGATTTTTGCCATTGAAAAACGTCCAGAAATGATTGAAGCTACTGACTGAATGAAAGGAGCTGGCATCTCACTCTCTTTGAATCTTCTTTATCATGCTAAGAGGAGCAGGAAAATGCAAGAAATTTCAGAATTGCACCTTGCAATGCGGAGAAATTACTGTTTGTGCATTTACAATATTCATTGATTTTTGCCATTGAAAAACATCCAGAAATGATTGAAGCTACTGACTGAATGAAAGGAGCTGGCATCTCACTCTCTTTGAATCTTCTTTATCATGCTAAGAGGAGCAGGAAAAAGCCAAAAATTTCAGAATTGCACCTTGCAATGCGGAGAAATTACTGTTTGTGCATTTACAATATTCATTGATTTTTGCCATTGAAAAACATCATGTTATTCATATACCAGAAATGATTGAAGCTACTGACTGAATGAAAGGAGCTGGCATCTCACTCTCTTTGAATCTTCTTTATCATGCAAAGAGGAGCAGGAAAAAGCAAAAAATTTCAGAATTGCACCTTGCAATGCGGAGAAATTATTGTTTGTGCATTTACAATATTCATTGATTTTTGCCATTGAAAAACGTCCAGAAATGATTGAAGCTACTGACTGAATGAAAGGAGCTGGCATCTCACTCTCTTTGAATCTTCTTTATCATGCTAAGAGGAGCAGGAAAAAGCAAAAAATTTCAGAATTGCACCTTGCAATGCGGAGAAATTACTGTTTGTGCATTTACAATATTCATTGATTTTTGCCATTGAAAAACGTCCAGAAATGATTGAAGCAACTGACTGAATGAAAGGAGCTGGCATCTCACTCTCTTTGAATCTTCTTTATCATGCTAAGAGGAGCAGGAAAAAGCAAAAAATTTCAGAATTGCACCTTGCAATGCGGAGAAATTACTGTTTGTGCATTTACAATATTCATTGATTTTTGCCATTGAAAAACGTCCAGAAATAATTGAAGCTACTGACTGAATGAAAGGAGCTGGCATCTCACTCTCTTTGAATCTTCTTTATCATGCTAAGAGGAGCAGGAAAAAGCAAAAAATTTCAGAATTGCAACTTGCAATGCGGAGAAATTACTGTTTGTGCATTTACAATATTCATTGATTTTTGCCATTGAAAAACATCATGTTATTCATATACCAGAAATGATTGAAGCTACTGACTGAATGAAAGGAGCTGGCATCTCACTCTCTTTGAATCTTCTTTATCATGCTAAGAGGAGCAGGAAAAAGCAAAAAATTTCAGAATTGCACCTTGCAATGCGGAGAAATTACTGTTTGTGCATTTACAATATTCATTGATTTTTGCCATTGAAAAACGTCCAGAAATGATTGAAGCTACTGACTGAATGAAAGGAGCTGGCATCTCACTCTCTTTGAATCTTCTTTATCATGCTAAGAGGAGCAGGAAAAAGCAAAAAATTTCAGAATTGCACCTTGCAATGCGGAGAAATTACTGTTTGTGCATTTACAATATTCATTGATTTTTGCCATTGAAAAACGTCCAGAAATGATTGAAGCTACTGACTGAATGAAAGGAGCTGGCATCTCACTCTCTTTGAATCTTCTTTATCATGCTAAGAGGAGCAGGAAAAAGCAAAAAATTTCAGAATTGCACCTTGCAATGCGGAGAAATTACTGTTTGTGCATTTACAATATTCATTAATTTTTGCCATTGAAAAACATCATGTTATTCATATCCCAGAAATGTTTGAAGCTACTGACTGAATGAAAGAAGCTGGCATCTCACTCTCTTTGAATCTTCTTTATCATGCTAAGAGGAGCAGGAAAAAGCAAAAAATTTCAGAATTGCACCTTGCAATGCGGAGAAATTACTGTTTGTGCATTTACAATCTTCATTGATTTTTGCCATTGAAAAACGTCCAGAAATGATTGAAGCTACTGACTGAATGAAAGGAGCTGGCATCTCACTCTCTTTGAATCTTCTTTATCATGCTAAGAGGAGCAGGAAAAAGCAAAAAATTTCAGAATTGCACCTTGCAATGCGGAGAAATTACTGTTTGTGCATTTACAATATTCATTGATTTTTGCCATTGAAAAACATCATGTTATTCATATACCAGAAATGTTTGAAGCTACTGACTGAATGAAAGGAGCTGGCATCTCACTCTCTTTGAATCTTCTTTATCATGCTAAGAGGAGCAGGAAAAAGCAAAAAATTTCAGAATTGCACCTTGCAATGCGGAGAAATTACTGTTTGTGCATTTACAATATTCATTGATTTTTGCCATTGAAAAACGTCCAGAAATGATTGAAGCTACTGACTGAATGAAAGGAGCTGGCATCTCACTCTCTTTGAATCTTCTTTATCATGCTAAGAGGAGCAGGAAAAAGCAAAAAATTTCAGAATTGCACCTTGCAATGCGGAGAAATTACTGTTTGTGCATTTACAATATTCATTGATTTTTGCCATTGAAAAACGTCCAGAAATGATTGAAGCTACTGACTGAATGAAAGGAGCTGGCATCTCACTCTCTTTGAATCTTCTTTATCATGCTAAGAGGAGCAGGAAAAAGCAAAAAATTTCAGAATTGCAACTTGCAATGCGGAGAAATTACTGTTTGTGCATTTACAATATTCATTGATTTTTGCCATTGAAAAACATCATGTTATTCATATACCAGAAATGATTGAAGCTACTGACTGAATGAAAGGAGCTGGCATCTCACTCTCTTTGAATCTTCTTTATCATGCTAAGAGGAGCAGGAAAAAGCAAAAAATTTCAGAATTGCACCTTGCAATGCGGAGAAATTACTGTTTGTGCATTTACAATATTCATTGATTTTTGCCATTGAAAAACGTCCAGAAATGATTGAAGCTACTGACTGAATGAAAGGAGCTGGCATCTCACTCTCTTTGAATCTTCTTTATCATGCTAAGAGGAGCAGGAAAAAGCAAAAAATTTCAGAATTGCACCTTGCAATGCGGAGAAATTACTGTTTGTGCATTTACAATATTCATTGATTTTTGCCATTGAAAAACGTCCAGAAATGATTGAAGCTACTGACTGAATGAAAGGAGCTGGCATCTCACTCTCTTTGAATCTTCTTTATCATGCTAAGAGGAGCAGGAAAAAGCAAAAAATTTCAGAATTGCACCTTGCAATGCGGAGAAATTACTGTTTGTGCATTTACAATATTCATTGATTTTTGCCATTGAAAAACATCATGTTATTCATATACCAGAAATGTTTGAAGCTACTGACTGAATGAAAGGAGCTGGCATCTCACTCTCTTTGAATCTTCTTTATCATGCTAAGAGGAGCAGGAAAAAGCAAAAAATTTCAGAATTGCACCTTGCAATGCGGAGAAATTACTGTTTGTGCATTTACAATATTCATTGATTTTTGCCATTGAAAAACGTCCAGAAATGATTGAAGCTACTGACTGAATGAAAGGAGCTGGCATCTCACTCTCTTTGAATCTTCTTTATCATGCTAAGAGGAGCAGGAAAATGCAAGAAATTTCAGAATTGCACCTTGCAATGCGGAGAAATTACTGTTTGTGCATTTACAATATTCATTGATTTTTGCCATTGAAAAACATCCAGAAATGATTGAAGCTACTGACTGAATGAAAGGAGCTGGCATCTCACTCTCTTTGAATCTTCTTTATCATGCTAAGAGGAGCAGGAAAAAGCCAAAAATTTCAGAATTGCACCTTGCAATGCGGAGAAATTACTGTTTGTGCATTTACAATATTCATTGATTTTTGCCATTGAAAAACATCATGTTATTCATATACCAGAAATGATTGAAGCTACTGACTGAATGAAAGGAGCTGGCATCTCACTCTCTTTGAATCTTCTTTATCATGCAAAGAGGAGCAGGAAAAAGCAAAAAATTTCAGAATTGCACCTTGCAATGCGGAGAAATTATTGTTTGTGCATTTACAATATTCATTGATTTTTGCCATTGAAAAACGTCCAGAAATGATTGAAGCTACTGACTGAATGAAAGGAGCTGGCATCTCACTCTCTTTGAATCTTCTTTATCATGCTAAGAGGAGCAGGAAAAAGCAAAAAATTTCAGAATTGCACCTTGCAATGCGGAGAAATTACTGTTTGTGCATTTACAATATTCATTGATTTTTGCCATTGAAAAACGTCCAGAAATGATTGAAGCAACTGACTGAATGAAAGGAGCTGGCATCTCACTCTCTTTGAATCTTCTTTATCATGCTAAGAGGAGCAGGAAAAAGCAAAAAATTTCAGAATTGCACCTTGCAATGCGGAGAAATTACTGTTTGTGCATTTACAATATTCATTGATTTTTGCCATTGAAAAACGTCCAGAAATAATTGAAGCTACTGACTGAATGAAAGGAGCTGGCATCTCACTCTCTTTGAATCTTCTTTATCATGCTAAGAGGAGCAGGAAAAAGCAAAAAATTTCAGAATTGCAACTTGCAATGCGGAGAAATTACTGTTTGTGCATTTACAATATTCATTGATTTTTGCCATTGAAAAACATCATGTTATTCATATACCAGAAATGATTGAAGCTACTGACTGAATGAAAGGAGCTGGCATCTCACTCTCTTTGAATCTTCTTTATCATGCTAAGAGGAGCAGGAAAAAGCAAAAAATTTCAGAATTGCACCTTGCAATGCGGAGAAATTACTGTTTGTGCATTTACAATATTCATTGATTTTTGCCATTGAAAAACGTCCAGAAATGATTGAAGCTACTGACTGAATGAAAGGAGCTGGCATCTCACTCTCTTTGAATCTTCTTTATCATGCTAAGAGGAGCAGGAAAAAGCAAAAAATTTCAGAATTGCACCTTGCAATGCGGAGAAATTACTGTTTGTGCATTTACAATATTCATTGATTTTTGCCATTGAAAAACGTCCAGAAATGATTGAAGCTACTGACTGAATGAAAGGAGCTGGCATCTCACTCTCTTTGAATCTTCTTTATCATGCTAAGAGGAGCAGGAAAAAGCAAAAAATTTCAGAATTGCACCTTGCAATGCGGAGAAATTACTGTTTGTGCATTTACAATATTCATTAATTTTTGCCATTGAAAAACATCATGTTATTCATATCCCAGAAATGTTTGAAGCTACTGACTGAATGAAAGAAGCTGGCATCTCACTCTCTTTGAATCTTCTTTATCATGCTAAGAGGAGCAGGAAAAAGCAAAAAATTTCAGAATTGCACCTTGCAATGCGGAGAAATTACTGTTTGTGCATTTACAATCTTCATTGATTTTTGCCATTGAAAAACGTCCAGAAATGATTGAAGCTACTGACTGAATGAAAGGAGCTGGCATCTCACTCTCTTTGAATCTTCTTTATCATGCTAAGAGGAGCAGGAAAAAGCAAAAAATTTCAGAATTGCACCTTGCAATGCGGAGAAATTACTGTTTGTGCATTTACAATATTCATTGATTTTTGCCATTGAAAAACATCATGTTATTCATATACCAGAAATGTTTGAAGCTACTGACTGAATGAAAGGAGCTGGCATCTCACTCTCTTTGAATCTTCTTTATCATGCTAAGAGGAGCAGGAAAAAGCAAAAAATTTCAGAATTGCACCTTGCAATGCGGAGAAATTACTGTTTGTGCATTTACAATATTCATTGATTTTTGCCATTGAAAAACGTCCAGAAATGATTGAAGCTACTGACTGAATGAAAGGAGCTGGCATCTCACTCTCTTTGAATCTTCTTTATCATGCTAAGAGGAGCAGGAAAAAGCAAAAAATTTCAGAATTGCACCTTGCAATGCGGAGAAATTACTGTTTGTGCATTTACAATATTCATTGATTTTTGCCATTGAAAAACGTCCAGAAATGATTGAAGCTACTGACTGAATGAAAGGAGCTGGCATCTCACTCTCTTTGAATCTTCTTTATCATGCTAAGAGGAGCAGGAAAAAGCAAAAAATTTCAGAATTGCAACTTGCAATGCGGAGAAATTACTGTTTGTGCATTTACAATATTCATTGATTTTTGCCATTGAAAAACATCATGTTATTCATATACCAGAAATGATTGAAGCTACTGACTGAATGAAAGGAGCTGGCATCTCACTCTCTTTGAATCTTCTTTATCATGCTAAGAGGAGCAGGAAAAAGCAAAAAATTTCAGAATTGCACCTTGCAATGCGGAGAAATTACTGTTTGTGCATTTACAATATTCATTGATTTTTGCCATTGAAAAACGTCCAGAAATGATTGAAGCTACTGACTGAATGAAAGGAGCTGGCATCTCACTCTCTTTGAATCTTCTTTATCATGCTAAGAGGAGCAGGAAAAAGCAAAAAATTTCAGAATTGCACCTTGCAATGCGGAGAAATTACTGTTTGTGCATTTACAATATTCATTGATTTTTGCCATTGAAAAACGTCCAGAAATGATTGAAGCTACTGACTGAATGAAAGGAGCTGGCATCTCACTCTCTTTGAATCTTCTTTATCATGCTAAGAGGAGCAGGAAAAAGCAAAAAATTTCAGAATTGCACCTTGCAATGCGGAGAAATTACTGTTTGTGCATTTACAATATTCATTAATTTTTGCCATTGAAAAACATCATGTTATTCATATCCCAGAAATGTTTGAAGCTACTGACTGAATGAAAGAAGCTGGCATCTCACTCTCTTTGAATCTTCTTTATCATGCTAAGAGGAGCAGGAAAAAGCAAAAAATTTCAGAATTGCACCTTGCAATGCGGAGAAATTACTGTTTGTGCATTTACAATATTCATTGATTTTTGCCATTGAAAAACGTCCAGAAATGATTGAAGCTACTGACTGAATGAAAGGAGCTGGCATCTCACTCTCTTTGAATCTTCTTTATCATGCTAAGAGGAGCAGGAAAAAGCAAAAAATTTCAGAATTGCACCTTGCAATGCGGAGAAATTACTGTTTGTGCATTTACAATATTCATTGATTTTTGCCATTGAAAAACATCATGTTATTCATATACCAGAAATGTTTGAAGCTACTGACTGAATGAAAGGAGCTGGCATCTCACTCTCTTTGAATCTTCTTTATCATGCTAAGAGGAGCAGGAAAAAGCAAAAAATTTCAGAATTGCACCTTGCAATGCGGAGAAATTACTGTTTGTGCATTTACAATATTCATTGATTTTTGCCATTGAAAAACGTCCAGAAATGATTGAAGCTACTGACTGAATGAAAGGAGCTGGCATCTCACTCTCTTTGAATCTTCTTTATCATGCTAAGAGGAGCAGGAAAATGCAAGAAATTTCAGAATTGCACCTTGCAATGCGGAGAAATTACTGTTTGTGCATTTACAATATTCATTGATTTTTGCCATTGAAAAACATCCAGAAATGATTGAAGCTACTGACTGAATGAAAGGAGCTGGCATCTCACTCTCTTTGAATCTTCTTTATCATGCTAAGAGGAGCAGGAAAAAGCCAAAAATTTCAGAATTGCACCTTGCAATGCGGAGAAATTACTGTTTGTGCATTTACAATATTCATTGATTTTTGCCATTGAAAAACATCATGTTATTCATATACCAGAAATGATTGAAGCTACTGACTGAATGAAAGGAGCTGGCATCTCACTCTCTTTGAATCTTCTTTATCATGCAAAGAGGAGCAGGAAAAAGCAAAAAATTTCAGAATTGCACCTTGCAATGCGGAGAAATTATTGTTTGTGCATTTACAATATTCATTGATTTTTGCCATTGAAAAACGTCCAGAAATGATTGAAGCTACTGACTGAATGAAAGGAGCTGGCATCTCACTCTCTTTGAATCTTCTTTATCATGCTAAGAGGAGCAGGAAAAAGCAAAAAATTTCAGAATTGCACCTTGCAATGCGGAGAAATTACTGTTTGTGCATTTACAATATTCATTGATTTTTGCCATTGAAAAACGTCCAGAAATGATTGAAGCAACTGACTGAATGAAAGGAGCTGGCATCTCACTCTCTTTGAATCTTCTTTATCATGCTAAGAGGAGCAGGAAAAAGCAAAAAATTTCAGAATTGCACCTTGCAATGCGGAGAAATTACTGTTTGTGCATTTACAATATTCATTGATTTTTGCCATTGAAAAACGTCCAGAAATAATTGAAGCTACTGACTGAATGAAAGGAGCTGGCATCTCACTCTCTTTGAATCTTCTTTATCATGCTAAGAGGAGCAGGAAAAAGCAAAAAATTTCAGAATTGCAACTTGCAATGCGGAGAAATTACTGTTTGTGCATTTACAATATTCATTGATTTTTGCCATTGAAAAACATCATGTTATTCATATACCAGAAATGATTGAAGCTACTGACTGAATGAAAGGAGCTGGCATCTCACTCTCTTTGAATCTTCTTTATCATGCTAAGAGGAGCAGGAAAAAGCAAAAAATTTCAGAATTGCACCTTGCAATGCGGAGAAATTACTGTTTGTGCATTTACAATATTCATTGATTTTTGCCATTGAAAAACGTCCAGAAATGATTGAAGCTACTGACTGAATGAAAGGAGCTGGCATCTCACTCTCTTTGAATCTTCTTTATCATGCTAAGAGGAGCAGGAAAAAGCAAAAAATTTCAGAATTGCACCTTGCAATGCGGAGAAATTACTGTTTGTGCATTTACAATATTCATTGATTTTTGCCATTGAAAAACGTCCAGAAATGATTGAAGCTACTGACTGAATGAAAGGAGCTGGCATCTCACTCTCTTTGAATCTTCTTTATCATGCTAAGAGGAGCAGGAAAAAGCAAAAAATTTCAGAATTGCGCCTTGCAATGCGGAGAAATTACTGTTTGTGCATTTACAATATTCATTGATTTTTGCCATTGCAAAACGTCCAGAAATGATTGAAGCTACTGACTGAATGAAAGGAGCTGGCATCTCACTCTCTTTGAATCTTCTTTATCATGCTAAGAGGAGCAGGAAAAAGCAAAAAATTTCAGAATTGCACCTTGCAATGCGGAGAAATTACTGTTTGTGCATTTACAATATTCATTAATTTTTGCCATTGAAAAACATCATGTTATTCATATCCCAGAAATGTTTGAAGCTACTGACTGAATGAAAGAAGCTGGCATCTCACTCTCTTTGAATCTTCTTTATCATGCTAAGAGGAGCAGGAAAAAGCAAAAAATTTCAGAATTGCACCTTGCAATGCGGAGAAATTACTGTTTGTGCATTTACAATATTCATTGATTTTTGCCATTGAAAAACGTCCAGAAATGATTGAAGCTACTGACTGAATGAAAGGAGCTGGCATCTCACTCTCTTTGAATCTTCTTTATCATGCTAAGAGGAGCAGGAAAAAGCAAAAAATTTCAGAATTGCACCTTGCAATGCGGAGAAATTACTGTTTGTGCATTTACAATATTCATTGATTTTTGCCATTGAAAAACATCATGTTATTCATATACCAGAAATGTTTGAAGCTACTGACTGAATGAAAGGAGCTGGCATCTCACTCTCTTTGAATCTTCTTTATCATGCTAAGAGGAGCAGGAAAAAGCAAAAAATTTCAGAATTGCACCTTGCAATGCGGAGAAATTACTGTTTGTGCATTTACAATATTCATTGATTTTTGCCATTGAAAAACGTCCAGAAATGATTGAAGCTACTGACTGAATGAAAGGAGCTGGCATCTCACTCTCTTTGAATCTTCTTTATCATGCTAAGAGGAGCAGGAAAATGCAAGAAATTTCAGAATTGCACCTTGCAATGCGGAGAAATTACTGTTTGTGCATTTACAATATTCATTGATTTTTGCCATTGAAAAACATCCAGAAATGATTGAAGCTACTGACTGAATGAAAGGAGCTGGCATCTCACTCTCTTTGAATCTTCTTTATCATGCTAAGAGGAGCAGGAAAAAGCCAAAAATTTCAGAATTGCACCTTGCAATGCGGAGAAATTACTGTTTGTGCATTTACAATATTCATTGATTTTTGCCATTGAAAAACATCATGTTATTCATATACCAGAAATGATTGAAGCTACTGACTGAATGAAAGGAGCTGGCATCTCACTCTCTTTGAATCTTCTTTATCATGCAAAGAGGAGCAGGAAAAAGCAAAAAATTTCAGAATTGCACCTTGCAATGCGGAGAAATTATTGTTTGTGCATTTACAATATTCATTGATTTTTGCCATTGAAAAACGTCCAGAAATGATTGAAGCTACTGACTGAATGAAAGGAGCTGGCATCTCACTCTCTTTGAATCTTCTTTATCATGCTAAGAGGAGCAGGAAAAAGCAAAAAATTTCAGAATTGCACCTTGCAATGCGGAGAAATTACTGTTTGTGCATTTACAATATTCATTGATTTTTGCCATTGAAAAACGTCCAGAAATGATTGAAGCAACTGACTGAATGAAAGGAGCTGGCATCTCACTCTCTTTGAATCTTCTTTATCATGCTAAGAGGAGCAGGAAAAAGCAAAAAATTTCAGAATTGCACCTTGCAATGCGGAGAAATTACTGTTTGTGCATTTACAATATTCATTGATTTTTGCCATTGAAAAACGTCCAGAAATAATTGAAGCTACTGACTGAATGAAAGGAGCTGGCATCTCACTCTCTTTGAATCTTCTTTATCATGCTAAGAGGAGCAGGAAAAAGCAAAAAATTTCAGAATTGCAACTTGCAATGCGGAGAAATTACTGTTTGTGCATTTACAATATTCATTGATTTTTGCCATTGAAAAACATCATGTTATTCATATACCAGAAATGATTGAAGCTACTGACTGAATGAAAGGAGCTGGCATCTCACTCTCTTTGAATCTTCTTTATCATGCTAAGAGGAGCAGGAAAAAGCAAAAAATTTCAGAATTGCACCTTGCAATGCGGAGAAATTACTGTTTGTGCATTTACAATATTCATTGATTTTTGCCATTGAAAAACGTCCAGAAATGATTGAAGCTACTGACTGAATGAAAGGAGCTGGCATCTCACTCTCTTTGAATCTTCTTTATCATGCTAAGAGGAGCAGGAAAAAGCAAAAAATTTCAGAATTGCACCTTGCAATGCGGAGAAATTACTGTTTGTGCATTTACAATATTCATTGATTTTTGCCATTGAAAAACGTCCAGAAATGATTGAAGCTACTGACTGAATGAAAGGAGCTGGCATCTCACTCTCTTTGAATCTTCTTTATCATGCTAAGAGGAGCAGGAAAAAGCAAAAAATTTCAGAATTGCGCCTTGCAATGCGGAGAAATTACTGTTTGTGCATTTACAATATTCATTGATTTTTGCCATTGAAAAACGTCCAGAAATGATTGAAGCTACTGACTGAATGAAAGGAGCTGGCATCTCACTCTCTTTGAATCTTCTTTATCATGCTAAGAGGAGCAGGAAAAAGCAAAAAATTTCAGAATTGCACCTTGCAATGCGGAGAAATTACTGTTTGTGCATTTACAATATTCATTAATTTTTGCCATTGAAAAACATCATGTTATTCATATCCCAGAAATGTTTGAAGCTACTGACTGAATGAAAGAAGCTGGCATCTCACTCTCTTTGAATCTTCTTTATCATGCTAAGAGGAGCAGGAAAAAGCAAAAAATTTCAGAATTGCACCTTGCAATGCGGAGAAATTACTGTTTGTGCATTTACAATATTCATTGATTTTTGCCATTGAAAAACGTCCAGAAATGATTGAAGCTACTGACTGAATGAAAGGAGCTGGCATCTCACTCTCTTTGAATCTTCTTTATCATGCTAAGAGGAGCAGGAAAAAGCAAAAAATTTCAGAATTGCACCTTGCAATGCGGAGAAATTACTGTTTGTGCATTTACAATATTCATTGATTTTTGCCATTGAAAAACATCATGTTATTCATATACCAGAAATGTTTGAAGCTACTGACTGAATGAAAGGAGCTGGCATCTCACTCTCTTTGAATCTTCTTTATCATGCTAAGAGGAGCAGGAAAAAGCAAAAAATTTCAGAATTGCACCTTGCAATGCGGAGAAATTACTGTTTGTGCATTTACAATATTCATTGATTTTTGCCATTGAAAAACGTCCAGAAATGATTGAAGCTACTGACTGAATGAAAGGAGCTGGCATCTCACTCTCTTTGAATCTTCTTTATCATGCTAAGAGGAGCAGGAAAATGCAAGAAATTTCAGAATTGCACCTTGCAATGCGGAGAAATTACTGTTTGTGCATTTACAATATTCATTGATTTTTGCCATTGAAAAACATCCAGAAATGATTGAAGCTACTGACTGAATGAAAGGAGCTGGCATCTCACTCTCTTTGAATCTTCTTTATCATGCTAAGAGGAGCAGGAAAAAGCCAAAAATTTCAGAATTGCACCTTGCAATGCGGAGAAATTACTGTTTGTGCATTTACAATATTCATTGATTTTTGCCATTGAAAAACATCATGTTATTCATATACCAGAAATGATTGAAGCTACTGACTGAATGAAAGGAGCTGGCATCTCACTCTCTTTGAATCTTCTTTATCATGCAAAGAGGAGCAGGAAAAAGCAAAAAATTTCAGAATTGCACCTTGCAATGCAGAGAAATTACTGTTTGTGCATTTACAATATTCATTGATTTTTGCCATTGAAAAACGTCCAGAAATGATTGAAGCTACTGACTGAATGAAAGGAGCTGGCATCTCACTCTCTTTGAATCTTCTTTATCATGCTAAGAGGAGCAGGAAAAAGCAAAAAATTTCAGAATTGCACCTTGCAATGCGGAGAAATTACTGTTTGTGCATTTACAATATTCATTGATTTTTGCCATTGAAAAACGTCCAGAAATGATTGAAGCAACTGACTGAATGAAAGGAGCTGGCATCTCACTCTCTTTGAATCTTCTTTATCATGCTAAGAGGAGCAGGAAAAAGCAAAAAATTTCAGAATTGCACCTTGCAATGCGGAGAAATTACTGTTTGTGCATTTACAATATTCATTGATTTTTGCCATTGAAAAACGTCCAGAAATGATTGAAGCAACTGACTGAATGAAAGGAGCTGGCATCTCACTCTCTTTGAATCTTCTTTATCATGCTAAGAGGAGCAGGAAAAAGCAAAAAATTTCAGAATTGCACCTTGCAATGCGGAGAAATTACTGTTTGTGCTTTTACAATATTCATTGATTTTTGCCATTGAAAAACATCATGTTATTCATATACCAGAAATGTTTGAAGCTACTGACTGAATGAAAGGAGCTGGCATCTCACTCTCTTTGAATCTTCTTTATCATGCTAAGAGGAGCAGGAAAAAGCAAAAAATTTCAGAATTGCACCTTGCAATGCGGAGAAATTACTGTTTGTGCATTTACAATATTCATTGATTTTTGCCATTGAAAAATGTCCAGAAATGATTGAAGCTGCTGACTGAATGAAAGGAGCTGGCATCTCACTCTCTTTGAATCTTCTTTATCATGCTAAGAGGAGCAGGAAAAAGCAAAAAATTTCAGAATTGCACCTTGCAATGCGGAGAAATTACTGTTTGTGCATTTACAATATTCATTGATTTTTGCCATTGAAAAACATCATGTTATTCATATACCAGAAATGATTGAAGCTACTGACTGAATGAAAGGAGCTGGCATCTCACTCTCTTTGAATCTTCTTTATCATGCTAAGAGGAGCAGGAAAAAGCAAAAAATTTCAGAATTGCACCTTGCAATGCGGAGAAATTACTGTTTGTGCATTTACAATATTCATTGATTTTTGCCATTGAAAAACGTCCAGAAATGATTGAAGCTACTGACTGAATGAAAGGAGCTGGCATCTCACTCTCTTTGAATCTTCTTTATCATGCTAAGAGGAGCAGGAAAAAGCAAAAAATTTCAGAATTGCACCTTGCAATGCGGAGAAATTACTGTTTGTGCATTTACAATATTCATTGATTTTTGCCATTGAAAAACGTCCAGAAATGATTGAAGCTACTGACTGAATGAAAGGAGCTGGCATCTCACTCTCTTTGAATCTTCTTTATCATGCTAAGAGGAGCAGGAAAAAGCAAAAAATTTCAGAATTGCACCTTGCAATGCGGAGAAATTACTGTTTGTGCATTTACAATATTCATTGATTTTTGCCATTGAAAAACATCATGTTATTCATATACCAGAAATGATTGAAGCTACTGACTGAATGAAAGGAGCTGGCATCTCGCTCTCTTTGAATCTTCTTTATCATGCTAAGAGGAGCAGGAAAAAGCAAAAAATTTCAGAATTGCACCTTGCAATGCGGAGAAATTACTGTTTGTGCATTTACAATATTCATTGATTTTTGCCATTGAAAAACGTCCAGAAATGATTGAAGCTACTGACTGAATGAAAGGAGCTGGCATCTCACTCTCTTTGAATCTTCTTTATCATGCTAAGAGGAGCAGGAAAAAGCAAAAAATTTCAGAATTGCACCTTGCAATGTGGAGAAATTACTGTTTGTGCATTTACAATATTCATTGATTTTTGCCATTGAAAAACATCATGTTATTCATATACCAGAAATGATTGAAGCTACTGACTGAATGAAAGGAGCTGGCATCTCACTCTCTTTGAATCTTCTTTATCATGCTAAGAGGAGCAGGAAAAAGCAAAAAATTTCAGAATTGCACCTTGCAATGCGGAGAAATTACTGTTTGTGCATTTACAATATTCATTGATTTTTGCCATTGAAAAACGTCCAGAAATGATTGAAGCTACTGACTGAATGAAAGGAGCTGGCATCTCACTCTCTTTGAATCTTCTTTATCATGCTAAGAGGAGCAGGAAAAAGCAAAAAATTTCAGAATTGCACCTTGCAATGCGGAGAAATTACTGTTTGTGCTTTTACAATATTCATTGATTTTTGCCATTGAAAAACATCATGTTATTCATATACCAGAAATGTTTGAAGCTACTGACTGAATGAAAGGAGCTGGCATCTCACTCTCTTTGAATCTTCTTTATCATGCTAAGAGGAGCAGGAAAAAGCAAAAAATTTCAGAATTGCACCTTGCAATGCGGAGAAATTACTGTTTGTGCATTTACAATATTCATTGATTTTTGCCATTGAAAAACGTCCAGAAATGATTGAAGCTACTGACTGAATGAATGGAGCTGGCATCTCACTCTCTTTGAATCTTCTTTATCATGCTAAGAGGAGCAGGAAAAAGCAAAAAATTTCAGAATTGCACCTTGCAATGCGGAGAAATTACTGTTTGTGCATTTACAATATTCATTGATTTTTGCCATTGAAAAACGTCCAGAAATGATTGAAGCTACTGACTGAATGAAAGGAGCTGGCATCTCACTCTCTTTGAATCTTCTTTATCATGCTAAGAGGAGCAGGAAAAAGCAAAAAATTTCAGAATTGCAACTTGCAATGCGGAGAAATTACTGTTTGTGCATTTACAATATTGATTGATTTTTGCCATTGAAAAACATCATGTTATTCATATACCAGAAATGATTGAAGCTACTGACTGAATGAAAGGAGCTGGCATCTCACTCTCTTTGAATCTTCTTTATCATGCTAAGAGGAGCAGGAAAAAGCAAAAAATTTCAGAATTGCACCTTGCAATGCGGAGAAATTACTGTTTGTGCATTTACAATATTCATTGATTTTTGCCATTGAAAAACGTCCAGAAATGATTGAAGCTACTGACTGAATGAAAGGAGCTGGCATCTCACTCTCTTTGAATCTTCTTTATCATGCTAAGAGGAGCAGGAAAAAGCAAAAAATTTCAGAATTGCACCTTGCAATGCGGAGAAATTACTGTTTGTGCTTTTACAATATTCATTGATTTTTGCCATTGAAAAACATCATGTTATTCATATACCAGAAATGTTTGAAGCTACTGACTGAATGAAAGGAGCTGGCATCTCACTCTCTTTGAATCTTCTTTATCATGCTAAGAGGAGCAGGAAAAAGCAAAAAATTTCAGAATTGCACCTTGCAATGCGGAGAAATTACTGTTTGTGCATTTACAATATTCATTGATTTTTGCCATTGAAAAACGTCCAGAAATGATTGAAGCTACTGACTGAATGAAAGGAGCTGGCATCTCACTCTCTTTGAATCTTCTTTATCATGCTAAGAGGAGCAGGAAAAAGCAAAAAATTTCAGAATTGCACCTTGCAATGCGGAGAAATTACTGTTTGTGCATTTACAATATTCATTGATTTTTGCCATTGAAAAACGTCCAGAAATGATTGAAGCTACTGACTGAATGAAAGGAGCTGGCATCTCACTCTCTTTGAATCTTCTTTATCATGCTAAGAGGAGCAGGAAAAAGCAAAAAATTTCAGAATTGCACCTTGCAATGCGGAGAAATTACTGTTTGTGCTTTTACAATATTCATTGATTTTTGCCATTGAAAAACATCATGTTATTCATATACCAGAAATGTTTGAAGCTACTGACTGAATGAAAGGAGCTGGCATCTCACTCTCTTTGAATCTTCTTTATCATGCTAAGAGGAGCAGGAAAAAGCAAAAAATTTCAGAATTGCACCTTGCAATGCGGAGAAATTACTGTTTGTGCATTTACAATATTCATTGATTTTTGCCATTGAAAAACGTCCAGAAATGATTGAAGCTACTGACTGAATGAAAGGAGCTGGCATCTCACTCTCTTTGAATCTTCTTTATCATGCTAAGAGGAGCAGGAAAAAGCAAAAAATTTCAGAATTGCACCTTGCAATGCGGAGAAATTACTGTTTGTGCATTTACAATATTCATTGATTTTTGCCATTGAAAATCGTCCAGAAATGATTGAAGCTACTGACTGAATGAAAGGAGCTGGCATCTCAATCTCTTTGAATCTTCTTTATCATGCTAAGAGGAGCTGGAAAAAGCAAAAAATTTCAGAATTGCAACTTGCAATGCGGAGAAATTACTGTTTGTGCATTTACAATATTCATTGATTTTTGCCATTGAAAAACATCATGTTATTCATATACCAGAAATGATTGAAGCTACTGACTGAATGAAAGGAGCTGGCATCTCACTCTCTTTGAATCTTCTTTATCATGCTAAGAGGAGCAGGAAAAAGCAAAAAATTTCAGAATTGCACCTTGCAATGCGGAGAAATTACTGTTTGTGCATTTACAATATTCATTGATTTTTGCCATTGAAAAACGTCCAGAAATGATTGAAGCTACTGACTGAATGAAAGGAGCTGGCATCTCACTCTCTTTGAATCTTCTTTATCATGCTAAGAGGAGCAGGAAAAAGCAAAAAATTTCAGAATTGCACCTTGCAATGCGGAGAAATTACTGTTTGTGCTTTTACAATATTCATTGATTTTTGCCATTGAAAAACATCATGTTATTCATATACCAGAAATGTTTGAAGCTACTGACTGAATGAAAGGAGCTGGCATCTCACTCTCTTTGAATCTTCTTTATCATGCTAAGAGGAGCAGGAAAAAGCAAAAAATTTCAGAATTGCACCTTGCAATGCGGAGAAATTACTGTTTGTGCATTTACAATATTCATTGATTTTTGCCATTGAAAAACGTCCAGAAATGATTGAAGCTACTGACTGAATGAAAGGAGCTGGCATCTCACTCTCTTTGAATCTTCTTTATCATGCTAAGAGGAGCAGGAAAAAGCAAAAAATTTCAGAATTGCACCTTGCAATGCGGAGAAATTACTGTTTGTGCATTTACAATATTCATTGATTTTTGCCATTGAAAAACGTCCAGAAATGATTGAAGCTACTGACTGAATGAAAGGAGCTGGCATCTCACTCTCTTTGAATCTTCTTTATCATGCTAAGAGGAGCAGGGAAAAGCAAAAAATTTCAGAATTGCACCTTGCAATGCGGAGAAATTACTGTTTGTGCATTTACAATATTCAATGATTTTTGCCATTGAAAAACATCATGTTATTCATATACCAGAAATGATTGAAGCTACTGACTGAATGAAAGGAGCTGGCATCTTACTCTCTTTGAATCTTCTTTGTCATGCTAAGAGGAGCAGGAAAAAGCAAAAAATTTCAGAATTGCACCTTGCAATGCGGAGAAATTACTGTTTGTGCATTTACAATATTCATTGATTTTTGCCATTGAAAAACGTCCAGAAATGATTGAAGCTACTGACTGAATGAAAGGAGCTGGCATCTCACTCTCTTTGAATCTTCTTTATCATGCTAAGAGGAGCAGGAAAAAGCAAAAAATTTCAGAATTGCACCTTGCAATGCGGAGAAATTACTGTTTGTGCATTTACAATATTCATTGATTTTTGCCATTGAAAAACGTCCAGAAATGATTGAAGCTACTGACTGAATGAAAGGAGCTGGCATCTCACTCTCTTTGAATCTTCTTTATCATGCTAAGAGGAGCAGGAAAAAGCAAAAAATTTCAGAATTGCACCTTGCAATGCGGAGAAATTACTGTTTGTGCATTTACAATATTCATTGATTTTTGCCATTGAAAAACATCATGTTATTCATATACTAGAAATGTTTGAAGCTACTGACTGAATGAAAGGAGCTGGCATCTCACTCTCTTTGAATCTTCTTTATCATGCTAAGAGGAGCAGGAAAAAGCAAAAAATTTCAGAATTGCACCTTGCAATGCGGAGAAATTACTGTTTGTGCATTTACAATATTCATTGATTTTTGCCATTGAAAAACGTCCAGAAATGATTGAAGCTACTGACTGAATGAAAGGAGCTGGCATCTCACTCTCTTTGAATCTTCTTCATCATGCTAAGAGGAGCAGGAAAAAGCAAAAAATTTCAGAATTGCACCTTGCAATGCGGAGAAATTACTGTTTGTGCATTTACAATATTCATTGATTTTTGCCATTGAAAAACGTCCAGAAATGATTGAAGCTACTGACTGAATGAAAGGAGCTGGCATCTCACTCTCTTTGAATCTTCTTTATCATGCTAAGAGGAGCAGGAAAAAGCAAAAAATTTCAGAATTGCACCTTGCAATGCGGAGAAATTACTCTTTGTGCATTTACAATATTCATTGATTTTTGCCATTGAAAAACATCATGTTATTCATATACCAGAAATGTTTGAAGCTACTGACTGAATGAAAGGAGCTGGCATCTCACTCTCTTTGAATCTTCTTTATCATGCTAAGAGGAGCAGGAAAAAGCAAAAAATTTCAGAATTGCACCTTGCAATGCGGAGAAATTACTGTTTGTGCATTTACAATATTCATTGATTTTTGCCATTGAAAAACATCATGTTATTCATATACCAGAAATGTTTGAAGCTACTGACTGAATGAAAGGAGCTGGCATCTCACTCTCTTTGAATCTTCTTTATCATGCTAAGAGGAGCAGGAAAAAGCAAAAAATTTCAGAATTGCACCTTGCAATGTGGAGAAATTACTGTTTGTGCATTTACAATATTCATTGATTTTTACCATTGAAAAACGTCCAGAAATGATTGAAGCTACTGACTGAATGAAAGTAGCTGGCATCTCACTCTCTTTGAATCTTCTTTATCATGCTAAGAGGAGCAGGAAAAAGCAAAAAATTTCAGACTTGCACCTTGCAATGCGGAGAAATTACTGTTTGTGCATTTACAATATTCATTGATTTTTGCCATTGAAAAACATCATGTTATTCATATACCAGAAATGTTTGAAGCTACTGACTGAATGAAAGGAGCTGGCATCTCACTCTCTTTGAATCTTCTTTATCATGCTAAGAGGAGCAGGAAAAAGCAAAAAATTTCAGAATTGCACCTTGCAATGCGGAGAAATTACTGTTTGTGCATTTACAATATTCATTGATTTTTGCCATTGAAAAACGTCCAGAAATGATTGAAGCTACTGACTGAATGAAAGGAGCTGGCATCTCACTCTCTTTGAATCTTCTTTATCATGCTAAGAGGAGCAGGAAAAAGCAAAAAATTTCAGAATTGCACCTTGCAATGCGGAGAAATTACTGTTTGTGCATTTACAATATTCATTGATTTTTGCCATTGAAAAACGTCCAGAAATGATTGAAGCTACTGACTGAATGAAAGGAGCTGGCATCTCACTCTCTTTGAATCTTCTTTATCATGCTAAGAGGAGCAGGAAAAATCAAAAAATTTCAGAATTGCACCTTGCAATGCGGAGAAATTAATGTTTGTGCATTTACAATATTCAATGATTTTTGCCATTGAAAAACATGTTATTCATATACCAGAAATGTTTGAAGCTACTGACTGAATGAAAGGAGCTGGCACCTCACTCTCTTTGAATCTTCTTTATCATGCTAAGAGGAGCGGGAAAAAGCAAAAAATTTCAGAATTGCACCTTGCAATGCGGAGAAATTACTGTTTGTACATTTACAATATTCATTGATTTTTGCCATTGAAAAACATCCAGAAATGATTGAAGGTACTGACTGAATGAAAGGAGCTGGCATCTCACTCTCTTTGAATCTTCTTTATCATGCTAAGAGGAGCAGGAAAAAGCAAAAAATTTCAGAATTGCACCTTGCAATGCGGAGAAATTACTGTTTGTGCATTTACAATATTCATTGATTTTTGCCATTGAAAAACGTCCAGAAATGATTGAAGCTACTGACTGAATGAAAGGAGCTGGCATCTCACTCTCTTTGAATCTTCTTTATCATGCTAAGAGGAGCAGGAAAAAGCAAAAAATTTCAGAATTGCACCTTGCAATGCGGAGAAATTACAGTTTGTGCATTTACAATATTCATTGATTTTTGCCATTGAAAAACATCCAGAAATGATTGAAGCTACTGACTGAATGAAAGGAGCTGGCATCTCACTCTCTTTGAATCTTCTTTATCATGCTAAGAGGAGCAGGAAAAAGCAAAAAATTTCAGAATTGCACCTTGCAATGCGGAGAAATTACTGTTTGTGCATTTACAATATTCATTGATTTTTGCCATTGAAAAACGTCCAGAAATGATTGAAGCTACTGACTGAATGAAAGGAGCTGGCATCTCACTCTCTTTGAATCTTCTTTATCATGCTAAGAGGAGCAGGAAAAAGCAAAAAATTTCAGAATTGCACCTTGCAATGCGGAGAAATTACTGTTTGTGCATTTACAATATTCATTGATTTTTGCCATTGAAAAACATCATGTTATTCATATACCAGAAATGATAGAAGCTACTGACTGAATGAAAGGAGCTGGCATCTTACTCTCTTTGAATCTTCTTTGTCATGCTAAGAGGAGCAGGAAAAAGCAAAAAATTTCAGAATTGCACCTTGCAATGCGGAGAAATTACTGTTTGTGCATTTACAATATTCATTGATTTTTGCCATTGAAAAACGTCCAGAAATGATTGAAGCTACTGACTGAATGAAAGGAGCTGGCATCTCACTCTCTTTGAATCTTCTTTATCATGCTAAGAGGAGCAGGAAAAAGCAAAAAATTTCAGAATTGCACCTTGCAATGCGGAGAAATTACTGTTTGTGCATTTACAATATTCATTGATTTTTGCCATTGAAAAACATCATGTTATTCATATACCAGAAATGTTTGAAGCTACTGACTGAATGAAAGGAGCTGGCATCTCACTCTCTTTGAATCTTCTTTATCATGCTTAGAGGAGCAGGAAAAAGCAAAAAATTTCAGAATTGCACCTTGCAATGTGGAGAAATTACTGTTTGTGCATTTACAATATTCATTGATTTTTACCATTGAAAAACGTCCAGAAATGATTGAAGCTACTGACTGAATGAAAGTAGCTGGCATCTCACTCTCTTTGAATCTTCTTTATCATGCTAAGAGGAGCAGGAAAAAGCAAAAAATTTCAGAATTGCACCTTGCAATCCAGAGAAATTACTGTTTGTGCATTTACAATATTCATTGATTTTTGCCATTGAAAAACATCATGTTATTCATATACCAGAAATGTTTGAAGCTACTGACTGAATGAAAGGAGCTGGCATCTAACTCTCTTTGAATCTTCTTTATCATGCTAAGAGGAGCAGGAAAAAGCAAAAAATTTCAGAATTGCACCTTGCAATGTGGAGAAATTACTGTTTGTGCATTTACAATATTCATTGATTTTTACCATTGAAAAACGTCCAGAAATGATTGAAGCTACTGACTGAATGAAAGTAGCTGGCATCTCACTCTCTTTGAATCTTCTTTATCATGCTAAGAGGAGCAGGAAAAAGCAAAAAATTTCAGACTTGCACCTTGCAATGCGGAGAAATTACTGTTTGTGCATTTACAATATTCATTGATTTTTGCCATTGAAAAACATCATGTTATTCATATACCAGAAATGTTTGAAGCTACTGACTGAATGAAAGGAGCTGGCATCTCACTCTCTTTGAATCTTCTTTATCATGCTAAGAGGAGCAGGAAAAAGCAAAAAATTTCAGAATTGCACCTTGCAATGCGGAGAAATTACTGTTTGTGCATTTACAATATTCATTGATTTTTGCCATTGAAAAACGTCCAGAAATGATTGAAGCTACTGACTGAATGAAAGGAGCTGGCATCTCACTCTCTTTGAATCTTGTTTATCATGCTAAGAGGAGCAGGAAAAAGCAAAAAATTTCAGAATTGCACCTTGCAATGCGGAGAAATTACTGTTTGTGCATTTACAATATTCATTGATTTTTGCCATTGAAAAACGTCCAGAAATGATTGAAGCTACTGACTGAATGAAAGGAGCTGGCATCTCACTCTCTTTGAATCTTCTTTATCATGCTAAGAGGAGCAGGAAAAAGCAAAAAATTTCAGAATTGCACCTTGCAATGCGGAGAAATTACTGTTTGTGCATTTACAATATTCATTGATTTTTGCCATTGAAAAACATCCAGAAATGTTTGAAGCTACTGACTGAATGAAAGGAGCTGGCATCTCACTCTCTTTGAATCTTCTTTATCATGCTAGGATTAGCAGGAAAAAGCAAAAAATTTCAGAATTGCACCTTGCAATGTGGAGATATTACTGTTTGTGCATTTACAATATTCATTGATTTTTGCCATTGAAAAACGTCCAGAAATGTTTGAAGCTACTGACTGAATGAAAGGAGCTGGCATCTCACTCTCTTTGAATCTTCTTTATCATGCTAGGAGTAGCAGGAAAAAGTAAAAAATTTCAGAATTGCACCTTGCAATGTGGAGATATTACTGTTTGTGCATTTACAATATTCATTGATTTTTGCCATTGAAAAACGTCCAGAAATGTTTGAAGCTACTGACTGAATGAAAGGAGCTGGCATCTCACTCTCTTTGAATCTTCTTTATCATGCTAGGATTAGCAGGAAAAAGCAAAAAATTTCAGAATTGCACCTTGCAATGTGGAGATATTACTGTTTGTGCATTTACAATATTCATTGATTTTTGCCATTGAAAAACATCATGTTATTCATATACCAGAAATGTTTGAAGCTACTGACTGAATGAAAGGAGCTGACATCTCACTCTCTTTGAATCTTCTTTATCATGCTAGGATTAGCAGGAAAAAGCAAAAAATTTCAGAATTGCACCTTGCAATGTGGAGATATTACTGTTTGTGCATTTACAATATTCATTGATTTTTGCCATTGAAAAACGTCCAGAAATGTTTGAAGCTACTGACTGAATGAAAGGAGCTGGCATCTCACTCTATTTGAATCTTCTTTATCATCCTAGGATTAGCAGGAAAAAGCAAAAAATTTCAGCATTGCACCTTGCAATGTGGAGATATTACTGTTTGTGCATTTACAATATTCAAGGATTTTTGCCATTGAAAAACATCCAGAAATGTTTATACCAGAAATGTTTGAAGCTACTGACTGAATGAAAGGAGCTGGCATCTCACTCTCTTTGAATCTTCTTTATCATGCTAAGAGGAGCAGGAAAAAGCAAAAAATTTCAGAATTGCACTTTGCAATGCGGAGAAATTACTGTTTGTGCATTTACAATATTCATTGATTTTTGCCATTGAAAAACGTCCAGAAATGACTGAAGCTACTGACTGAATGAAAGGAGCTGGCATCTCACTCTCTTTGAATCTTCTTTATCATGCTAAGAGGAGCAGGAAAAAGCAAAAAATTTCAGAATTGCATCTTGCAATGCGGAGAAATTACTGTTTGTGCATTTACAATATTCATTGATTTTTGCCATTGAAAAACGTCCAGAAATGATTGAAGCTACTGACTGAATGAAAGGAGCTGGCATCTCACTCTCTTTGAATCTTCTTTATCATGCTAAGAGGAGCAGGAAAAAGCAAAAAATTTCAGAATTGCACCTTGCAATGCGGAGAAATTACTGTTTGTGCATTTACAATATTCATTGATTATTGCCATTGAAAAACATCATGTTATTCATATACCAGAAATGATTGAAGCTACTGACTGAATGAAAGGAGCTGGCATCTCACTCTCTTTGAATCTTCTTTATCATGCTAAGAGGAGCAGGAAAAAGCAAAAAATTTCAGAATTGCACCTTGCAATGCGGAGAAATTACTGTTTGTGCATTTACAATATTCATTGATTTTTGCCATTGAAAAACATCCAGAAATGATTGAAGCTACTGACTGAATGAAAGGAGCTGGCATCTCACTCTCTTTGAATCTTCTTTATCATGCTAAGAGGAGCAGGAAAAAGCAAAAAATTTCAGAATTGCACCTTGCAATGCGGAGAAATTACTGTTTGTGCATTTACAATATTCATTGATTTTTGCCATTGAAAAACGTCCAGAAATGATTGAAGCTACTGACTGAATGAAAGGAGCTGGCATCTCACTCTCTTTGAATCTTCTTTATCATGCTAGGATTAGCAGGAAAAAGCAAAAAATTTCAGAATTGCACCTTGCAATGTGGAGATATTAATGTTTGTGCATTTACAATATTCATTGAATTTTGCCATTGAAAAACGTCCAGAAATGTTTGAAGCTACTGACTGAATGAAAGGAGCTGGCATCTCACTCTATTTGAATCTTCTTTATCATGCTAGGATTAGCAGGAAAAAGCAAAAAATTTCAGAATTGCACCTTGCAATGTGGAGATATTACTGTTTGTGCATTTACAATATTCATTGATTTTTGCCATTGAAAAACGTCCAGAAATGTTTATACCAGAAATGTTTGAAGCTACTGACTGAATGAAAGGAGCTGGCATCTCACTCTCTTTGAATCTTCTTTATCATGCTAAGAGGAGCAGGAAAAAGCAAAAAATTTCAGAATTGCACCTTGCAATGCGGAGAAATTACTTTTTGTGCATTTACAATATTCATTGATTTTTGCCATTGAAAAACGTCCAGAAATGACTGAAGCTACTGACTGAATGAAAGGAGCTGGCATCTCACTCTCTTTGAATCTTCTTTACCATGCTAAGAGGAGCAGGAAAAAGCAAAAAAATTCAGAATTGCACCTTGCAATGCGGAGAAATTACTGTTTGTGCATTTACAATATTCATTGATTTTTGCCATTGAAAAACGTCCAGAAATGATTGAAGCTACTGACTGAATGAAAGGAGCTGGCATCTCACTCTCTTTGAATCTTCTTTATCATGCTAGGAGTAGCAGGAAAAAGCAAAAAATTTCAGAATTGCACCTTGCAATGTGGAGATATTACTGTTTGTGCATTTACAATATTCATTGATTTTTGCCATTGAAAAACGTCCAGAAATGTTTGAAGCTACTGACTGAATGAAAGGAGCTGGCATCTCACTCTCTTTGAATCTTCTTTATCATGCTAGGATTAGCAGGAAAAAGCAAAAAATTTCAGAATTGCACCTTGCAATGTGGAGATATTACTGTTTGTGCATTTACAATATTCATTGATTTTTGCCATTGAAAAACATCATGTTATTCATATACCAGAAATGTTTGAAGCTACTGACTGAATGAAAGGAGCTGACATCTCACTCTCTTTGAATCTTCTTTATCATGCTAGGATTAGCAGGAAAAAGCAAAAAATTTCAGAATTGCACCTTGCAATGTGGAGATATTACTGTTTGTGCATTTACAATATTCATTGATTTTTGCCAATGAAAAACGTCCAGAAATGTTTGAAGCTACTGACTGAATGAAAGGAGCTGGCATCTCACTCTATTTGAATCTTCTTTATCATGCTAGGATTAGCAGGAAAAAGCAAAAAATTTCAGCATTGCACCTTGCAATGTGGAGATATTACTGTTTGTGCATTTACAATATTCATTGATTTTTGCCATTGAAAAACGTCCAGAAATGTTTATACCAGAAATGTTTGAAGCTACTGACTGAAAGAAAGGAGCTGGCATCTCACTCTCTTTGAATCTTCTTTATCATGCTAAGAGGAGCAGGAAAAAGCAAAAAATTTCAGAATTGCACCTTGCAATGCGGATAAATTACTGTTTGTGCATTTACAATATTCATTGATTTTTGCCATTGAAAAACGTCCAGAAATGACTGAAGCTACTGACTGAATGAAAGGAGCTGGCATCTCACTCTCTTTGAATCTTCTTTATCATGCTAAGAGGAGCAGGAAAAACCAAAAAATTTCAGAATTGCATCTTGCAATGCGGAGAAATTACTGTTTGTGCATTTACAATATTCATTGATTTTTGCCATTGAAAAACGTCCAGAAATGATTGAAGCTACTGACTGAATGAAAGGAGCTGGCATCTCACTCTCTTTGAATCTTCTTTATCATGCTAAGAGGAGCAGGAAAAAGCAAAAAATTTCAGAATTGCACCTTGCAATGCGGAGAAATTACTGTTTGTGCATTTACAATATTCATTGATTTTTGCCATTGAAAAACATCATGTTATTCATATACCAGAAATGATTGAAGCTACTGACTGAATGAAAGGAGCTGGCATCTCACTCTCTTTGAATCTTCTTTATCATGCTAAGAGGAGCAGGAAAAAGCAAAAAATTTCAGAATTGCACCTTGCAATGCGGAGAAATTACTGTTTGTGCATTTACAATATTCATTGATTTTTGCCATTGAAAAACGTCCAGAAATGATTGAAGCTACTGACTGAATGAAAGGAGCTGGCATCTCACTCTCTTTGAATCTTCTTTATCATGCTAAGAGGAGCAGGAAAAAGCAAAAAATTTCAGAATTGCACCTTGCAATGCGGAGAAATTACTGTTTGTGCATTTACAATATTCATTGATTTTTGCCATTGAAAAACGTCCAGAAATGATTGAAGCTACTGACTGAATGAAAGGAGCTGGCATCTCACTCTCTTTGAATCTTCTTTATCATGCTAGGATTAGCAGGAAAAAGCAAAAAATTTCAGAATTGCACCTGGCAATGTGGAGATATTACTGTTTGTGCATTTACAATATTCATTGAATTTTGCCATTGAAAAACGTCCAGAAATGTTTGAAGCTACTGACTGAATGAAAGGAGCTGGCATCTCACTCTATTTGAATCTTCTTTATCATGCTAGGACTAGCAGGAAAAAGCAAAAAATTTCAGAATTGCACCTTGCAATGTGGAGATATTACTGTTTGTGCATTTACAATATTCATTGATTTTTGCCATTGAAAAACGTCCAGAAATGTTTATACCAGAAATGTTTGAAGCTACTGACTGAATGAAAGGAGCTGGCATCTCACTCTCTTTGAATCTTCTTTATCATGCTAAGAGGAGCAGGAAAAAGCAAAAAATTTCAGAATTGCACCTTGCAATGCGGAGAAATTACTGTTTGTGCATTTACAATATTCATTGATTTTTGCCATTGAAAAACGTCCAGAAATGACTGAAGCTACTGACTGAATGAAAGGAGCTGGCATCTCACTCTCTTTGAATCTTCTTTATCATGCTAAGAGGAGCAGGAAAAAGCAAAAAATTTCAGAATTGCACCTTGCAATGCGGAGAAATTACTGTTTGTGCATTTACAATATTCATTGATTTTTGCCATTGAAAAACATCATGTTATTCATATACCAGAAATGATTGAAGCTACTGACTGAATGAAAGGAGCTGGCATCTCACTCTCTTTGAATCTTCTTTATCATGCTAAGAGGAGCAGGAAAAAGCAAAAAATTTCAGAATTGCACCTTGCAATGCGGAGAAATTACTGTTTGTGCATTTACAATATTCATTGATTTTTGCCATTGAAAAACATCATGTTATTCATATACCAGAAATGATTGAAGCTACTGACTGAATGAAAGGAGCTGGCATCTCACTCTCTTTGAATCTTCTTTATCATGCTAAGAGGAGCAGGAAAAAGCAAAAAATTTCAGAATTGCACCTTGCAATGCGGAGAAATTACTGTTTGTGCATTTACAATATTCATTGATTTTTGCCATTGAAAAACGTCCAGAAATGACTGAAGCTACTGACTGAATGAAAGGAGCTGGCATCTCACTCTCTTTGAATCTTCTTTATCATGCTAAGAGGAGCAGGAAAAAGCAAAAAATTTCAGAATTGCACCTTGCAATGCGGAGAAATTACAGTTTGTGCATTTACAATATTCATTGATTTTTGCCATTGAAAAACGTCCAGAAATGATTGAAGCTACTGACTGAATGAAAGGAGCTGGCATCTCACTCTCTTTGAATCTTCTTTATCATGCTAAGAGGAGCAGGAAAAAGCAAAAAATTTCAGAATTGCACCTTGCAATGCGGAGAAATTACTGTTTGTGCATTTACAATATTCATTGATTTTTGCCATTGAAAAACATCATGTTATTCATATACCAGAAATGATTGAAGCTACTGACTGAATGAAAGGAGCTGGCATCTCACTCTCTTTGAATCTTCTTTATCATGCTAAGAGGAGCAGGAAAAAGCAAAAAATTTCAGAATTGCACCTTGCAATGCGGAGAAATTACTGTTTGTGCATTTACAATATTCATTGATTTTTGCCATTGAAAAACGTCCAGAAATGATTGAAGCTACTGACTGAATGAAAGGAGCTGGCATCTCACTCTCTTTGAATCTTCTTTATCATGCTAAGAGGAGCAGGAAAAAGCAAAAAATTTCAGAATTGCATCTTGCAATGCGGAGAAATTACTGTTTGTGCATTTACAATATTCATTGATTTTTGCCATTGAAAAACGTCCAGAAATGATTGAAGCTACTGACTGAATGAAAGGAGCTGGCATCTCACTCTCTTTGAATCTTCTTTATCATGCTAAGAGGAGCAGGAAAAAGCAAAAAATTTCAGAATTGCACCTTGCAATGCGGAGAAATTACTGTTTGTGCATTTACAATATTCATTGATTTTTGCCATTGAAAAACGTCCAGAAATGATTGAAGCTACTGACTGAATGAAAGGAGCTGGAATCTCACTCTCTTTGAATCTTCTTTATCATGCTAAGAGGAGCAGGAAAAAGCAAAAAATTTCAGAATTGCAACTTGCAATGCGGAGAAATTACTGTTTGTGCATTTACAATATTCATTGATTTTTGCCATTGAAAAACATCATGTTATTCATATACCAGAAATGATTGAAGCTACTGACTGAATGAAAGGAGCTGGCATCTCACTCTCTTTGAATCTTCTTTATCATGCTAAGAGGAGCAGGAAAAAGCAAAAAATTTCAGAATTGCACCTTGCAATGCGGAGAAATTACTGTTTGTGCATTTACAATATTCATTGATTTTTGCCATTGAAAAACGTCCAGAAATGATTGAAGCTACTGACTGAATGAAAGGAGCTGGCATCTCACTCTCTTTGAATCTTCTTTATCATGCTAAGAGGAGCAGGAAAAAGCAAAAAATTTCAGAATTGCACCTTGCAATGCGTAGAAATTACTGTTTGTGCATTTACAATATTCATTGATTTTTGCCATTGAAAAACGTCCAGAAATGATTGAAGCTACTGACTGAATGAAAGGAGCTGGCATCTCACTCTCTTTGAATCTTCTTTATCATGCTAAGAGGAGCAGGAAAAAGCAAAAAATTTCAGAATTGCACCTTGCAATGCGGAGAAATTACTGTTTGTGCATTTACAATATTCATTAATTTTTGCCATTGAAAAACATCATGTTATTCATATCCCAGAAATGTTTGAAGCTACTGACTGAATGAAAGAAGCTGGCATCTCACTCTCTTTGAATCTTCTTTATCATGCTAAGAGGAGCAGGAAAAAGCAAAAAATTTCAGAATTGCACCTTGCAATGCGGAGAAATTACTGTTTGTGCATTTACAATATTCATTGATTTTTGCCATTGAAAAACGTCCAGAAATGATTGAAGCTACTGACTGAATGAAAGGAGCTGGCATCTCACTCTCTTTGAATCTTCTTTAGCATGCTAAGAGGAGCAGGAAAAAGCAAAAAATTTCAGAATTGCACCTTGCAATGCGGAGAAATTACTGTTTGTGCATTTACAATATTCATTGGTTTTTGCCATTGAAAAACATCATGTTATTCATATACCAGAAATGTTTGAAGCTACTGACTGAATGAAAGGAGCTGGCATCTCACTCTCTTTGAATCTTCTTTATCATGCTAAGAGGAGCAGGAAAAAGCAAAAAATTTCAGAATTGCACCTTGCAATGCGGAGAAATTACTGTTTGTGCATTTACAATATTCATTGATTTTTGCCATTGAAAAACGTCCAGAAATGATTGAAGCTACTGACTGAATGAAAGGAGCTGGCATCTCATTCTCTTTGAATCTTCTTTATCATGCTAAGAGGAGCAGGAAAATGCAAGAAATTTCAGAATTGCACCTTGCAATGCGGAGAAATTACTGTTTGTGCATTTACAATATTCATTGATTTTTGCCATTGAAAAACATCCAGAAATGATTGAAGCTACTGACTGAATGAAAGGAGCTGGCATCTCACTCTCTTTGAATCTTCTTTATCATGCTAAGAGGAGCAGGAAAAAGCAAAAAATTTCAGAATTGCACCTTGCAATGCGGAGAAATTACTGTTTGTGCATTTACAATATTCATTGATTTTTGCCATTGAAAAACATCATGTTATTCATATACCAGAAATGATTGAAGCTACTGACTGAATGAAAGGAGCTGGCATCTCACTCTCTTTGAATCTTCTTTATCATGCTAAGAGGAGCAGGAAAAAGCAAAAAATTTCAGAATTGCATCTTGCAATGCGGAGAAATTACTGTTTGTGCATTTACAATATTCATTGATTTTTGCCATTGAAAAACGTCCAGAAATGATTGAAGCTACTGACTGAATGAAAGGAGCTGGCATCTCACTCTCTTTGAATCTTCTTTATCATGCTAAGAGGAGCAGGAAAAAGCAAAAAATTTCAGAATTGCACCTTGCAATGCGGAGAAATTACTGTTTGTGCATTTACAATATTCATTGATTTTTGCCATTGAAAAACATCATGTTATTCATATACCAGAAATGATTGAAGCTACTGACTGAATGAAAGGAGCTGGCATCTCACTCTCTTTGAATCTTCTTTATCATGCTAAGAGGAGCAGGAAAAAGCAAAAAATTTCAGAATTGCACCTTGCAATGCGGAGAAATTACTGTTTGTGCATTTACAATATTCATTGATTTTTGCCATTGAAAAACGTCCAGAAATGATTGAAGCTACTGACTGAATGAAAGGAGCTGGCATCTCACTCTCTTTGAATCTTCTTTATCATGCTAAGAGGAGCAGGAAAAAGCAAAAAATTTCAGAATTGCACCTTGCAATGCGGAGAAATTACTGTTTGTGCATTTACAATATTCATTGATTTTTGCCATTGAAAAACGTCCAGAAATGATTGAAGCTACTGACTGAATGAAAGGAGCTGGCATCTCACTCTCTTTGAATCTTCTTTATCATGCTAGGATTAGCAGGAAAAAGCAAAAAATTTCAGAATTGCACCTGGCAATGTGGAGATATTACTGTTTGTGCATTTACAATATTCATTGAATTTTGCCATTGAAAAACGTCCAGAAATGTTTGAAGCTACTGACTGAATGAAAGGAGCTGGCATCTCACTCTATTTGAATCTTCTTTATCATGCTAGGATTAGCAGGAAAAAGCAAAAAATTTCAGAATTGCACCTTGCAATGTGGAGATATTACTGTTTGTGCATTTACAATATTCATTGATTTTTGCCATTGAAAAACGTCCAGAAATGTTTATACCAGAAATGTTTGAAGCTACTGACTGAATGAAAGGAGCTGGCATCTCACTCTCTTTGAATCTTCTTTATCATGCTAAGAGGAGCAGGAAAAAGCAAAAAATTTCAGAATTGCACCTTGCAATGCGGAGAAATTACTGTTTGTGCATTTACAATATTCATTGATTTTTGCCATTGAAAAACGTCCAGAAATGACTGAAGCTACTGACTGAATGAAAGGAGCTGGCATCTCACTCTCTTTGAATCTTCTTTATCATGCTAAGAGGAGCAGGAAAAAGCAAAAAATTTCAGAATTGCACCTTGCAATGCGGAGAAATTACTGTTTGTGCATTTACAATATTCATTGATTTTTGCCATTGAAAAACGTCCAGAAATGATTGAAGCTACTGACTGAATGAAAGGAGCTGGCATCTCACTCTCTTTGAATCTTCTTTATCATGCTAAGAGGAGCAGGAAAATGCAAAAAATTTCAGAATTGCACCTTGCAATGCGGAGAAATTACTGTTTGTGCATTTACAATATTCATTGATTTTTGCCATTGAAAAACATCATGTTATTCATATACCAGAAATGATTGAAGCTACTGACTGAATGAAAGGAGCTGGCATCTCACTCTCTTTGAATCTTCTTTATCATGCTAAGAGGAGCAGGAAAAAGCAAAAAATTTCAGAATTGCACCTTGCAATGCGGAGAAATTACTGTTTGTGCATTTACAATATTCATTGATTTTTGCCATTGAAAAACGTCCAGAAATGATTGAAGCTACTGACTGAATGAAAGGAGCTGGCATCTCACTCTCTTTGAATCTTTTTTATCATGCTGAGGAGCAGGAAAAAGCAAAAAATTTCAGAATTGCATCTTGCAATGCGGAGAAATTACTGTTTGTGCATTTACAATATTCATTGATTTTTGCCATTGAAAAACGTCCAGAAATGATTGAAGCTACTGACTGAATGAAAGGAGCTGGCATCTCACTCTCTTTGAATCTTCTTTATCATGCTAAGAGGAGCAGGAAAAAGCAAAAAATTTCAGAATTGCACCTTGCAATGCGGAGAAATTACTGTTTGTGCATTTACAATATTCATTGATTTTTGCCATTGAAAAACGTCCAGAAATGATTGAAGCTACTGACTGAATGAAAGGAGCTGGAATCTCACTCTCTTTGAATCTTCTTTATCATGCTAAGAGGAGCAGGAAAAAGCAAAAAATTTCAGAATTGCAACTTGCAATGCGGAGAAATTACTGTTTGTGCATTTACAATATTCATTGATTTTTGCCATTGAAAAACATCATGTTATTCATATACCAGAAATGATTGAAGCTACTGACTGAATGAAAGGAGCTGGCATCTCACTCTCTTTGAATCTTCTTTATCATGCTAAGAGGAGCAGGAAAAAGCAAAAAATTTCAGAATTGCACCTTGCAATGCGGAGAAATTACTGTTTGTGCATTTACAATATTCATTGATTTTTGCCATTGAAAAACGTCCAGAAATGATTGAAGCTACCGACTGAATGAAAGGAGCTGGCATCTCACTCTCTTTGAATCTTCTTTATCATGCTAAGAGGAGCAGGAAAAAGCAAAAAATTTCAGAATTGCACCTTGCAATGCGGAGAAATTACTGTTTGTGCATTTACAATATTCATTAATTTTTGCCATTGAAAAACATCATGTTATTCATATCCCAGAAATGTTTGAAGCTACTGACTGAATGAAAGAAGCTGGCATCTCACTCTCTTTGAATCTTCTTTATCATGCTAAGAGGAGCAGGAAAAAGCAAAAAATTTCAGAATTGCACCTTGCAATGCGGAGAAATTACTGTTTGTGCATTTACAATATTCATTGATTTTTGCCATTGAAAAACGTCCAGAAATGATTGAAGCTACTGACTGAATGAAAGGAGCTGGCATCTCACTCTCTTTGAATCTTCTTTATCATGCTAAGAGGAGCAGGAAAAAGCAAAAAATTTCAGAATTGCACCTTGCAATGCGGAGAAATTACTGTTTGTGCATTTACAATATTCATTGATTTTTGCCATTGAAAAACATCATGTTATTCATATACCAGAAATGTTTGATGCTACTGACTGAATGAAAGGAGCTGGCATCTCACTCTCTTTGAATCTTCTTTATCATGCTAAGAGGAGCAGGAAAAAGCAAAAAATTTCAGAATTGCACCTTGCAATGCGGAGAAATTACTGTTTGTGCATTTACAATATTCATTGATTTTTGCCATTGAAAAACGTCCAGAAATGATTGAAGCTACTGACTGAATGAAAGGAGCTGGCATCTCACTCTCTTTGAATCTTCTTTATCATGCTAAGAGGAGCAGGAAAATGCAAGAAATTTCAGAATTGCACCTTGCAATGCGGAGAAATTACTGTTTGTGCATTTACAATATTCATTGATTTTTGCCATTGAAAAACATCCAGAAATGATTGAAGCTACTGACTGAATGAAAGGAGCTGGCATCTCACTCTCTTTGAATCTTCTTTATCATGCTAAGAGGAGCAGGAAAAAGCCAAAAATTTCAGAATTGCACCTTGCAATGCGGAGAAATTACTGTTTGTGCATTTACAATATTCATTGATTTTTGCCATTGAAAAACATCATGTTATTCATATACCAGAAATGATTGAAGCTACTGACTGAATGAAAGGAGCTGGCATCTCACTCTCTTTGAATCTTCTTTATCATGCAAAGAGGAGCAGGAAAAAGCAAAAAATTTCAGAATTGCACCTTGCAATGCGGAGAAATTACTGTTTGTGCATTTACAATATTCATTGATTTTTGCCATTGAAAAACGTCCAGAAATGATTGAAGCTACTGACTGAATGAAAGGAGCTGGCATCTCACTCTCTTTGAATCTTCTTTATCATGCTAAGAGGAGCAGGAAAAAGCAAAAAATTTCAGAATTGCACCTTGCAATGCGGAGAAATTACTGTTTGTGCATTTACAATATTCACTGATTTTTGCCATTGAAAAACGTCCAGAAATGATTGAAGCAACTGACTGAATGAAAGGAGCTGGCATCTCACTCTCTTTGAATCTTCTTTATCATGCTAAGAGGAGCAGGAAAAAGCAAAAAATTTCAGAATTGCACCTTGCAATGCGGAGAAATTACTGTTTGTGCATTTACAATATTCATTGATTTTTGCCATTGAAAAACGTCCAGAAATAATTGAAGCTACTGACTGAATGAAAGGAGCTGGCATCTCACTCTCTTTGAATCTTCTTTATCATGCTAAGAGGAGCAGGAAAAAGCAAAAAATTTCAGAATTGCAACTTGCAATGCGGAGAAATTACTGTTTGTGCATTTACAATATTCATTGATTTTTGCCATTGAAAAACATCATGTTATTCATATACCAGAAATGATTGAAGCTACTGACTGAATGAAAGGAGCTGGCATCTCACTCTCTTTGAATCTTCTTTATCATGCTAAGAGGAGCAGGAAAAAGCAAAAAATTTCAGAATTGCACCTTGCAATGCGGAGAAATTACTGTTTGTGCATTTACAATATTCATTGATTTTTGCCATTGAAAAACGTCCAGAAATGATTGAAGCTACTGACTGAATGAAAGGAGCTGGCATCTCACTCTCTTTGAATCTTCTTTATCATGCTAAGAGGAGCAGGAAAAAGCAAAAAATTTCAGAATTGCACCTTGCAATGCGGAGAAATTACTGTTTGTGCATTTACAATATTCATTGATTTTTGCCATTGAAAAACGTCCAGAAATGATTGAAGCTACTGACTGAATGAAAGGAGCTGGCATCTCACTCTCTTTGAATCTTCTTTATCATGCTAAGAGGAGCAGGAAAAAGCAAAAAATTTCAGAATTGCACCTTGCAATGCGGAGAAATTACTGTTTGTGCATTTACAATATTCATTAATTTTTGCCATTGAAAAACATCATGTTATTCATATCCCAGAAATGTTTGAAGCTACTGACTGAATGAAAGAAGCTGGCATCTCACTCTCTTTGAATCTTCTTTATCATGCTAAGAGGAGCAGGAAAAAGCAAAAAATTTCAGAATTGCACCTTGCAATGCGGAGAAATTACTGTTTGTGCATTTACAATATTCATTGATTTTTGCCATTGAAAAACGTCCAGAAATGATTGAAGCTACTGACTGAATGAAAGGAGCTGGCATCTCACTCTCTTTGAATCTTCTTTAGCATGCTAAGAGGAGCAGGAAAAAGCAAAAAATTTCAGAATTGCACCTTGCAATGCGGAGAAATTACTGTTTGTGCATTTACAATATTCATTGGTTTTTGCCATTGAAAAACATCATGTTATTCATATACCAGAAATGTTTGAAGCTACTGACTGAATGAAAGGAGCTGGCATCTCACTCTCTTTGAATCTTCTTTATCATGCTAAGAGGAGCAGGAAAAAGCAAAAAATTTCAGAATTGCACCTTGCAATGCGGAGAAATTACTGTTTGTGCATTTACAATATTCATTGATTTTTGCCATTGAAAAACGTCCAGAAATGATTGAAGCTACTGACTGAATGAAAGGAGCTGGCATCTCATTCTCTTTGAATCTTCTTTATCATGCTAAGAGGAGCAGGAAAATGCAAGAAATTTCAGAATTGCACCTTGCAATGCGGAGAAATTACTGTTTGTGCATTTACAATATTCATTGATTTTTGCCATTGAAAAACATCCAGAAATGATTGAAGCTACTGACTGAATGAAAGGAGCTGGCATCTCACTCTCTTTGAATCTTCTTTATCATGCTAAGAGGAGCAGGAAAAAGCAAAAAATTTCAGAATTGCACCTTGCAATGCGGAGAAATTACTGTTTGTGCATTTACAATATTCATTGATTTTTGCCATTGAAAAACATCATGTTATTCATATACCAGAAATGATTGAAGCTACTGACTGAATGAAAGGAGCTGGCATCTCACTCTCTTTGAATCTTCTTTATCATGCTAAGAGGAGCAGGAAAAAGCAAAAAATTTCAGAATTGCATCTTGCAATGCGGAGAAATTACTGTTTGTGCATTTACAATATTCATTGATTTTTGCCATTGAAAAACGTCCAGAAATGATTGAAGCTACTGACTGAATGAAAGGAGCTGGCATCTCACTCTCTTTGAATCTTCTTTAGCATGCTAAGAGGAGCAGGAAAAAGCAAAAAATTTCAGAATTGCACCTTGCAATGCGGAGAAATTACTGTTTGTGCATTTACAATATTCATTGGTTTTTGCCATTGAAAAACATCATGTTATTCATATACCAGAAATGTTTGAAGCTACTGACTGAATGAAAGGAGCTGGCATCTCACTCTCTTTGAATCTTCTTTATCATGCTAAGAGGAGCAGGAAAAAGCAAAAAATTTCAGAATTGCACCTTGCAATGCGGAGAAATTACTGTTTGTGCATTTACAATATTCATTGATTTTTGCCATTGAAAAACGTCCAGAAATGATTGAAGCTACTGACTGAATGAAAGGAGCTGGCATCTCATTCTCTTTGAATCTTCTTTATCATGC
The DNA here is from genome assembly GCF_046119375.1 of Phyllobates terribilis. NCBI lineage: Eukaryota > Metazoa > Chordata > Amphibia > Anura > Dendrobatidae > Phyllobates > Phyllobates terribilis. The sequence continues at coordinate 123,261 of NW_027364750.1, forward strand.
TAAGAGGAGCAGGAAAATGCAAGAAATTTCAGAATTGCACCTTGCAATGCGGAGAAATTACTGTTTGTGCATTTACAATATTCATTGATTTTTGCCATTGAAAAACATCCAGAAATGATTGAAGCTACTGACTGAATGAAAGGAGCTGGCATCTCACTCTCTTTGAATCTTCTTTATCATGCTAAGAGGAGCAGGAAAAAGCAAAAAATTTCAGAATTGCACCTTGCAATGCGGAGAAATTACTGTTTGTGCATTTACAATATTCATTGATTTTTGCCATTGAAAAACATCATGTTATTCATATACCAGAAATGATTGAAGCTACTGACTGAATGAAAGGAGCTGGCATCTCACTCTCTTTGAATCTTCTTTATCATGCTAAGAGGAGCAGGAAAAAGCAAAAAATTTCAGAATTGCATCTTGCAATGCGGAGAAATTACTGTTTGTGCATTTACAATATTCATTGATTTTTGCCATTGAAAAACGTCCAGAAATGATTGAAGCTACTGACTGAATGAAAGGAGCTGGCATCTCACTCTCTTTGAATCTTCTTTATCATGCTAAGAGGAGCAGGAAAAAGCAAAAAATTTCAGAATTGCACCTTGCAATGCGGAGAAATTACTGTTTGTGCATTTACAATATTCATTGATTTTTGCCATTGAAAAACATCATGTTATTCATATACCAGAAATGATTGAAGCTACTGACTGAATGAAAGGAGCTGGCATCTCACTCTCTTTGAATCTTCTTTATCATGCTAAGAGGAGCAGGAAAAAGCAAAAAATTTCAGAATTGCACCTTGCAATGCGGAGAAATTACTGTTTGTGCATTTACAATATTCATTGATTTTTGCCATTGAAAAACGTCCAGAAATGATTGAAGCTACTGACTGAATGAAAGGAGCTGGCATCTCACTCTCTTTGAATCTTCTTTATCATGCTAAGAGGAGCAGGAAAAAGCAAAAAATTTCAGAATTGCACCTTGCAATGCGGAGAAATTACTGTTTGTGCATTTACAATATTCATTGATTTTTGCCATTAAAAAACGTCCAGAAATGATTGAAGCTACTGACTGAATGAAAGGAGCTGGCATCTCACTCTCTTTGAATCTTCTTTATCATGCTAGGATTAGCAGGAAAAAGCAAAAAATTTCAGAATTGCACCTGGCAATGTGGAGATATTACTGTTTGTGCATTTACAATATTCATTGAATTTTGCCATTGAAAAACGTCCAGAAATGTTTGAAGCTACTGACTGAATGAAAGGAGCTGGCATCTCACTCTATTTGAATCTTCTTTATCATGCTAGGATTAGCAGGAAAAAGCAAAAAATTTCAGAATTGCACCTTGCAATGTGGAGATATTACTGTTTGTGCATTTACAATATTCATTGATTTTTGCCATTGAAAAACGTCCAGAAATGTTTATACCAGAAATGTTTGAAGCTACTGACTGAATGAAAGGAGCTGGCATCTCACTCTCTTTGAATCTTCTTTATCATGCTAAGAGGAGCAGGAAAAAGCAAAAAATTTCAGAATTGCACCTTGCAATGCGGAGAAATTACTGTTTGTGCATTTACAATATTCATTGATTTTTGCCATTGAAAAACGTCCAGAAATGACTGAAGCTACTGACTGAATGAAAGGAGCTGGCATCTCACTCTCTTTGAATCTTCTTTATCATGCTAAGAGGAGCAGGAAAAAGCAAAAAATTTCAGAATTGCACCTTGCAATGCGGAGAAATTACTGTTTGTGCATTTACAATATTCATTGATTTTTGCCATTGAAAAACGTCCAGAAATGATTGAAGCTACTGACTGAATGAAAGGAGCTGGCATCTCACTCTCTTTGAATCTTCTTTATCATGCTAAGAGGAGCAGGAAAAAGCAAAAAATTTCAGAATTGCACCTTGCAATGTGGAGAAATTACTGTTTGTGCATTTACATTATTCATTGATTTTTGCCATTGAAAAACATCATGTTATTCATATACCAGAAATGATTGAAGCTACTGACTGAATGAAAGGAGCTGGCATCTCACTCTCTTTGAATCTTCTTTATCATGCTAAGAGGAGCAGGAAAAAGCAAAAAATTTCATAATTGCACCTTGCAATGCGGAGAAATTACTGTTTGTGCATTTACAATATTCATTGATTTTTGCCATTGAAAAACGTCCAGAAATGATTGAAGCTACTGACTGAATGAAAGGAGCTGGCATCTCACTCTCTTTGAATCTTTTTTATCATGCTGAGGAGCAGGAAAAAGCAAAAAATTTCAGAATTGCATCTTGCAATGCGGAGAAATTACTGTTTGTGCATTTACAATATTCATTGATTTTTGCCATTGAAAAACGTCCAGAAATGATTGAAGCTACTGACTGAATGAAAGGAGCTGGCATCTCACTCTCTTTGAATCTTCTTTATCATGCTAAGAGGAGCAGGAAAAAGCAAAAAATTTCAGAATTGCACCTTGCAATGCGGAGAAATTACTGTTTGTGCATTTACAATATTCATTGATTTTTGCCATTGAAAAACATCATGTTATTCATATACCAGAAATGATTGAAGCTACTGACTGAATGAAAGGAGCTGGCATCTCACTCTCTTTGAATCTTCTTTATCATGCTAAGAGGAGCAGGAAAAAGCAAAAAATTTCAGAATTGCACCTTGCAATGCGGAGAAATTACTGTTTGTGCATTTACAATATTCATTGATTTTTGCCATTGAAAAACGTCCAGAAATGATTGAAGCTACCGACTGAATGAAAGGAGCTGGCATCTCACTCTCTTTGAATCTTCTTTATCATGCTAAGAGGAGCAGGAAAAAGCAAAAAATTTCAGAATTGCACCTTGCAATGCGGAGAAATTACTGTTTGTGCATTTACAATATTCATTAATTTTTGCCATTGAAAAACATCATGTTATTCATATCCCAGAAATGTTTGAAGCTACTGACTGAATGAAAGAAGCTGGCATCTCACTCTCTTTGAATCTTCTTTATCATGCTAAGAGGAGCAGGAAAAAGCAAAAAATTTCAGAATTGCACCTTGCAATGCGGAGAAATTACTGTTTGTGCATTTACAATATTCATTGATTTTTGCCATTGAAAAACGTCCAGAAATGATTGAAGCTACTGACTGAATGAAAGGAGCTGGCATCTCACTCTCTTTGAATCTTCTTTATCATGCTAAGAGGAGCAGGAAAAAGCAAAAAATTTCAGAATTGCACCTTGCAATGCGGAGAAATTACTGTTTGTGCATTTACAATATTCATTGATTTTTGCCATTGAAAAACATCATGTTATTCATATACCAGAAATGTTTGATGCTACTGACTGAATGAAAGGAGCTGGCATCTCACTCTCTTTGAATCTTCTTTATCATGCTAAGAGGAGCAGGAAAAAGCAAAAAATTTCAGAATTGCACCTTGCAATGCGGAGAAATTACTGTTTGTGCATTTACAATATTCATTGATTTTTGCCATTGAAAAACGTCCAGAAATGATTGAAGCTACTGACTGAATGAAAGGAGCTGGCATCTCACTCTCTTTGAATCTTCTTTATCATGCTAAGAGGAGCAGGAAAATGCAAGAAATTTCAGAATTGCACCTTGCAATGCGGAGAAATTACTGTTTGTGCATTTACAATATTCATTGATTTTTGCCATTGAAAAACATCCAGAAATGATTGAAGCTACTGACTGAATGAAAGGAGCTGGCATCTCACTCTCTTTGAATCTTCTTTATCATGCTAAGAGGAGCAGGAAAAAGCCAAAAATTTCAGAATTGCACCTTGCAATGCGGAGAAATTACTGTTTGTGCATTTACAATATTCATTGATTTTTGCCATTGAAAAACATCATGTTATTCATATACCAGAAATGATTGAAGCTACTGACTGAATGAAAGGAGCTGGCATCTCACTCTCTTTGAATCTTCTTTATCATGCAAAGAGGAGCAGGAAAAAGCAAAAAATTTCAGAATTGCACCTTGCAATGCGGAGAAATTACTGTTTGTGCATTTACAATATTCATTGATTTTTGCCATTGAAAAACGTCCAGAAATGATTGAAGCTACTGACTGAATGAAAGGAGCTGGCATCTCACTCTCTTTGAATCTTCTTTATCATGCTAAGAGGAGCAGGAAAAAGCAAAAAATTTCAGAATTGCACCTTGCAATGCGGAGAAATTACTGTTTGTGCATTTACAATATTCACTGATTTTTGCCATTGAAAAACGTCCAGAAATGATTGAAGCAACTGACTGAATGAAAGGAGCTGGCATCTCACTCTCTTTGAATCTTCTTTATCATGCTAAGAGGAGCAGGAAAAAGCAAAAAATTTCAGAATTGCACCTTGCAATGCGGAGAAATTACTGTTTGTGCATTTACAATATTCATTGATTTTTGCCATTGAAAAACGTCCAGAAATAATTGAAGCTACTGACTGAATGAAAGGAGCTGGCATCTCACTCTCTTTGAATCTTCTTTATCATGCTAAGAGGAGCAGGAAAAAGCAAAAAATTTCAGAATTGCAACTTGCAATGCGGAGAAATTACTGTTTGTGCATTTACAATATTCATTGATTTTTGCCATTGAAAAACATCATGTTATTCATATACCAGAAATAATTGAAGCTACTGACTGAATGAAAGGAGCTGGCATCTCACTCTCTTTGAATCTTCTTTATCATGCTAAGAGGAGCAGGAAAAAGCAAAAAATTTCAGAATTGCACCTTGCAATGCGGAGAAATTACTGTTTGTGCATTTACAATATTCATTGATTTTTGCCATTGAAAAACGTCCAGAAATGATTGAAGCTACTGACTGAATGAAAGGAGCTGGCATCTCACTCTCTTTGAATCTTCTTTATCATGCTAAGAGGAGCAGGAAAAAGCAAAAAATTTCAGAATTGCACCTTGCAATGCGGAGAAATTACTGTTTGTGCTTTTACAATATTCATTGATTTTTGCCATTGAAAAACATCATGTTATTCATATACCAGAAATGTTTGAAGCTACTGACTGAATGAAAGGAGCTGGCATCTCACTCTCTTTGAATCTTCTTTATCATGCTAAGAGGAGCAGGAAAAAGCAAAAAATTTCAGAATTGCACCTTGCAATGCGGAGAAATTACTGTTTGTGCATTTACAATATTCATTGATTTTTGCCATTGAAAAATGTCCAGAAATGATTGAAGCTGCTGACTGAATGAAAGGAGCTGGCATCTCACTCTCTTTGAATCTTCTTTATCATGCTAAGAGGAGCAGGAAAAAGCAAAAAATTTCAGAATTGCACCTTGCAATGCGGAGAAATTACTGTTTGTGCATTTACAATATTCATTGATTTTTGCCATTGAAAAACATCATGTTATTCATATACCAGAAATGATTGAAGCTACTGACTGAATGAAAGGAGCTGGCATCTCACTCTCTTTGAATCTTCTTTATCATGCTAAGAGGAGCAGGAAAAAGCAAAAAATTTCAGAATTGCACCTTGCAATGCGGAGAAATTACTGTTTGTGCATTTACAATATTCATTGATTTTTGCCATTGAAAAACGTCCAGAAATGATTGAAGCTACTGACTGAATGAAAGGAGCTGGCATCTCACTCTCTTTGAATCTTCTTTATCATGCTAAGAGGAGCACGAAAAAGCAAAAAATTTCAGAATTGCACCTTGCAATGCGGAGAAATTACTGTTTGTGCATTTACAATATTCATTGATTTTTGCCATTGAAAAACGTCCAGAAATGATTGAAGCTACTGACTGAATGAAAGGAGCTGGCATCTCACTCTCTTTGAATCTTCTTTATCATGCTAAGAGGAGCAGGAAAAAGCAAAAAATTTCAGAATTGCACCTTGCAATGCGGAGAAATTACTGTTTGTGCATTTACAATATTCATTGATTTTTGCCATTGAAAAACATCATGTTATTCATATACCAGAAATGTTTGAAGCTACTGACTGAATGAAAGGAGCTGGCATCTCACTCTCTTTGAATCTTCTTTATCATGCTAAGAGGAGCAGGAAAAAGCAAAAAATTTCAGAATTGCACCTTGCAATGCGGAGAAATTACTGTTTGTGCATTTACAATATTCATTGATTTTTGCCATTGAAAAACGTCCAGAAATGATTGAAGCTACTGACTGAATGAAAGGAGCTGGCATCTCACTCTCTTTGAATCTTCTTTATCATGCTAAGAGGAGCAGGAAAAAGCAAAAAATTTCAGAATTGCACCTTGCAATGCGGAGAAATTACTGTTTGTGCATTTACAATATTCATTGATTTTTGCCATTGAAAAACATCATGTTATTCATATACCAGAAATGATTGAAGCTACTGACTGAATGAAAGGAGCTGGCATCTCGCTCTCTTTGAATCTTCTTTATCATGCTAAGAGGAGCAGGAAAAAGCAAAAAATTTCAGAATTGCACCTTGCAATGCGGAGAAATTACTGTTTGTGCATTTACAATATTCATTGATTTTTGCCATTGAAAAACGTCCAGAAATGATTGAAGCTACTGACTGAATGAAAGGAGCTGGCATCTCACTCTCTTTGAATCTTCTTTATCATGCTAAGAGGAGCAGGAAAAAGCAAAAAATTTCAGAATTGCACCTTGCAATGTGGAGAAATTACTGTTTGTGCATTTACAATATTCATTGATTTTTGCCATTGAAAAACATCATGTTATTCATATACCAGAAATGATTGAAGCTACTGACTGAATGAAAGGAGCTGGCATCTCACTCTCTTTGAATCTTCTTTATCATGCTAAGAGGAGCAGGAAAAAGCAAAAAATTTCAGAATTGCACCTTGCAATGCGGAGAAATTACTGTTTGTGCATTTACAATATTCATTGATTTTTGCCATTGAAAAACGTCCAGAAATGATTGAAGCTACTGACTGAATGAAAGGAGCTGGCATCTCACTCTCTTTGAATCTTCTTTATCATGCTAAGAGGAGCAGGAAAAAGCAAAAAATTTCAGAATTGCACCTTGCAATGCGGAGAAATTACTGTTTGTGCTTTTACAATATTCATTGATTTTTGCCATTGAAAAACATCATGTTATTCATATACCAGAAATGTTTGAAGCTACTGACTGAATGAAAGGAGCTGGCATCTCACTCTCTTTGAATCTTCTTTATCATGCTAAGAGGAGCAGGAAAAAGCAAAAAATTTCAGAATTGCACCTTGCAATGCGGAGAAATTACTGTTTGTGCATTTACAATATTCATTGATTTTTGCCATTGAAAAACGTCCAGAAATGATTGAAGCTACTGACTGAATGAAAGGAGCTGGCATCTCACTCTCTTTGAATCTTCTTTATCATGCTAAGAGGAGCAGGAAAAAGCAAAAAATTTCTGAATTGCACCTTGCAATGCGGAGAAATTACTGTTTGTGCATTTACAATATTCATTGATTTTTGCCATTGAAAAACGTCCAGAAATGATTGAAGCTACTGACTGAATGAAAGGAGCTGGCATCTCACTCTCTTTGAATCTTCTTTATCATGCTAAGAGGAGCAGGAAAAAGCAAAAAATTTCAGAATTGCAACTTGCAATGCGGAGAAATTACTGTTTGTGCATTTACAATATTCATTGATTTTTGCCATTGAAAAACATCATGTTATTCATATACCAGAAATGATTGAAGCTACTGACTGAATGAAAGGAGCTGGCATCTCACTCTCTTTGAATCTTCTTTATCATGCTAAGAGGAGCAGGAAAAAGCAAAAAATTTCAGAATTGCACCTTGCAATGCGGAGAAATTACTGTTTGTGCATTTACAATATTCATTGATTTTTGCCATTGAAAAACATCATGTTATTCATATACCAGAAATGTTTGAAGCTACTGACTGAATGAAAGGAGCTGGCATCGCACTCTCTTTGAATCTTCTTTATCATGCTAAGAGGAGCAGGAAAAAGCAAAAAATTTCAGAATTGCACCTTGCAATGCGGAGAAATTACTGTTTGTGCTTTTACAATATTCATTGATTTTTGCCATTGAAAAACGTCCAGAAATGATTGAAGCTACTGACTGAATGAAAGGAGCTGGCATCTCACTCTCTTTGAATCTTCTTTATCATGCTAAGAGGAGCAGGAAAATGCAAGAAATTTCAGAATTGCACCTTGCAATGCGGAGAAATTACTGTTTGTGCATTTACAATATTCATTGATTTTTGCCATTGAAAAACATCCAGAAATGATTGAAGCTACTGACTGAATGAAAGGAGCTGGCATCTCACTCTCTTTGAATCTTCTTTATCATGCTAAGAGGAGCAGGAAAAAGCCAAAAATTTCAGAATTGCAACTTGCAATGCGGAGAAATTACTGTTTGTGCATTTACAATATTCATTGATTTTTGCCATTGAAAAACATCATGTTATTCATATACCAGAAATGATTGAAGCTACTGACTGAATGAAAGGAGCTGGCATCTCACTCTCTTTGAATCTTCTTTATCATGCAAAGAGGAGCAGGAAAAAGCAAAAAATTTCAGAATTGCACCTTGCAATGCGGAGAAATTACTGTTTGTGCATTTACAATATTCATTGATTTTTGCCATTGAAAAACGTCCAGAAATGATTGAAGCTACTGACTGAATGAAAGGAGCTGGCATCTCACTCTCTTTGAATCTTCTTTATCATGCTAAGAGGAGCAGGAAAAAGCAAAAAAATTCAGAATTGCACCTTGCAATGCGGAGAAATTACTGTTTGTGCATTTACAATATTCACTGATTTTTGCCATTGAAAAACGTCCAGAAATGATTGAAGCAACTGACTGAATGAAAGGAGCTGGCATCTCACTCTCTTTGAATCTTCTTTATCATGCTAAGAGGAGCAGGAAAAAGCAAAAAATTTCAGAATTGCACCTTGCAATGCGGAGAAATTACTGTTTGTGCATTTACAATATTCATTGATTTTTGCCATTGAAAAACGTCCAGAAATGATTGAAGCTACTGACTGAATGAAAGGAGCTGGCATCTCACTCTCTTTGAATCTTCTTTATCATGCTAAGAGGAGCAGGAAAAAGCAAAAAATTTCAGAATTGCACCTTGCAATGCGGAGAAATTACTGTTTGTGCATTTACAATATTCATTAATTTTTGCCATTGAAAAACATCATGTTATTCATATCCCAGAAATGTTTGAAGCTACTGACTGAATGAAAGAAGCTGGCATCTCACTCTCTTTGAATCTTCTTTATCATGCTAAGAGGAGCAGGAAAAAGCAAAAAATTTCAGAATTGCACCTTGCAATGCGGAGAAATTACTGTTTGTGCATTTACAATATTCATTGATTTTTGCCATTGAAAAACGTCCAGAAATGATTGAAGCTACTGACTGAATGAAAGGAGCTGGCATCTCACTCTCTTTGAATCTTCTTTAGCATGCTAAGAGGAGCAGGAAAAAGCAAAAAATTTCAGAATTGCACCTTGCAATGCGGAGAAATTACTGTTTGTGCATTTACAATATTCATTGGTTTTTGCCATTGAAAAACATCATGTTATTCATATACCAGAAATGTTTGAAGCTACTGACTGAATGAAAGGAGCTGGCATCTCACTCTCTTTGAATCTTCTTTATCATGCTAAGAGGAGCAGGAAAAAGCAAAAAATTTCAGAATTGCACCTTGCAATGCGGAGAAATTACTGTTTGTGCATTTACAATATTCATTGATTTTTGCCATTGAAAAACGTCCAGAAATGATTGAAGCTACTGACTGAATGAAAGGAGCTGGCATCTCATTCTCTTTGAATCTTCTTTTTCATGCTAAGAGGAGCAGGAAAATGCAAGAAATTTCAGAATTGCACCTTGCAATGCGGAGAAATTACTGTTTGTGCATTTACAATATTCATTGATTTTTGCCATTGAAAAACATCCAGAAATGATTGAAGCTACTGACTGAATGAAAGGAGCTGGCATCTCACTCTCTTTGAATCTTCTTTATCATGCTAAGAGGAGCAGGAAAAAGCAAAAAATTTCAGAATTGCACCTTGCAATGCGGAGAAATTACTGTTTGTGCATTTACAATATTCATTGATTTTTGCCATTGAAAAACATCATGTTATTCATATACCAGAAATGATTGAAGCTACTGACTGAATGAAAGGAGCTGGCATCTCACTCTCTTTGAATCTTCTTTATCATGCTAAGAGGAGCAGGAAAAAGCAAAAAATTTCAGAATTGCATCTTGCAATGCGGAGAAATTACTGTTTGTGCATTTACAATATTCATTGATTTTTGCCATTGAAAAACGTCCAGAAATGATTGAAGCTACTGACTGAATGAAAGGAGCTGGCATCTCACTCTCTTTGAATCTTCTTTATCATGCTAAGAGGAGCAGGAAAAAGCAAAAAATTTCAGAATTGCACCTTGCAATGCGGAGAAATTACTGTTTGTGCATTTACAATATTCATTGATTTTTGCCATTGAAAAACATCATGTTATTCATATACCAGAAATGATTGAAGCTACTGACTGAATGAAAGGAGCTGGCATCTCACTCTCTTTGAATCTTCTTTATCATGCTAAGAGGAGCAGGAAAAAGCAAAAAATTTCAGAATTGCACCTTGCAATGCGGAGAAATTACTGTTTGTGCATTTACAATATTCATTGATTTTTGCCATTGAAAAACGTCCAGAAATGATTGAAGCTACTGACTGAATGAAAGGAGCTGGCATCTCACTCTCTTTGAATCTTCTTTATCATGCTAAGAGGAGCAGGAAAAAGCAAAAAATTTCAGAATTGCACCTTGCAATGCGGAGAAATTACTGTTTGTGCATTTACAATATTCATTGATTTTTGCCATTGAAAAACGTCCAGAAATGATTGAAGCTACTGACTGAATGAAAGGAGCTGGCATCTCACTCTCTTTGAATCTTCTTTATCATGCTAGGATTAGCAGGAAAAAGCAAAAAATTTCAGATTTGCACCTGGCAATGTGGAGATATTACTGTTTGTGCATTTACAATATTCATTGAATTTTGCCATTGAAAAACGTCCAGAAATGTTTGAAGCTACTGACTGAATGAAAGGAGCTGGCATCTCACTCTATTTGAATCTTCTTTATCATGCTAGGATTAGCAGGAAAAAGCAAAAAATTTCAGAATTGCACCTTGCAATGTGGAGATATTACTGTTTGTGCATTTACAATATTCATTGATTTTTGCCATTGAAAAACGTCCAGAAATGTTTATACCAGAAATGTTTGAAGCTACTGACTGAATGAAAGGAGCTGGCATCTCACTCTCTTTGAATCTTCTTTATCATGCTAAGAGGAGCAGGAAAAAGCAAAAAATTTCAGAATTGCACCTTGCAATGCGGAGAAATTACTGTTTGTGCATTTACAATATTCATTGATTTTTGCCATTGAAAAACGTCCAGAAATGACTGAAGCTACTGACTGAATGAAAGGAGCTGGCATCTCACTCTCTTTGAATCTTCTTTATCATGCTAAGAGGAGCAGGAAAAAGCAAAAAATTTCAGAATTGCACCTTGCAATGCGGAGAAATTACTGTTTGTGCATTTACAATATTCATTGATTTTTGCCATTGAAAAACGTCCAGAAATGATTGAAGCTACTGACTGAATGAAAGGAGCTGGCATCTCACTCTCTTTGTATCTTCTTTATCATGCTAAGAGGAGCAGGAAAAAGCAAAAAATTTCAGAATTGCACCTTGCAATGCGGAGAAATTACTGTTTGTGCATTTACAATATTCATTGATTTTTGCCATTGAAAAACATCATGTTATTCATATACCAGAAATGATTGAAGCTACTGACTGAATGAAAGGAGCTGGCATCTCACTCTCTTTGAATCTTCTTTATCATGCTAAGAGGAGCAGGAAAAAGCAAAAAATTTCAGAATTGCACCTTGCAATGCGGAGAAATTACTGTTTGTGCATTTACAATATTCATTGATTTTTGCCATTGAAAAACGTCCAGAAATGATTGAAGCTACTGACTGAATGAAAGGAGCTGGCATCTCACTCTCTTTGAATCTTTTTTATCATGCTGAGGAGCAGGAAAAAGCAAAAAATTTCAGAATTGCATCTTGCAATGCGGAGAAATTACTGTTTGTGCATTTACAATATTCATTGATTTTTGCCATTGAAAAACGTCCAGAAATGATTGAAGCTACTGACTGAATGAAAGGAGCTGGCATCTCACTCTCTTTGAATCTTCTTTATCATGCTAAGAGGAGCAGGAAAAAGCAAAAAATTTCAGAATTGCACCTTGCAATGCGGAGAAATTACTGTTTGTGCATTTACAATATTCATTGATTTTTGCCATTGAAAAACGTCCAGAAATGATTGAAGCTACTGACTGAATGAAAGGAGCTGGAATCTCACTCTCTTTGAATCTTCTTTATCATGCTAAGAGGAGCAGGAAAAAGCAAAAAATTTCAGAATTGCAACTTGCAATGCGGAGAAATTACTGTTTGTGCATTTACAATATTCATTGATTTTTGCCATTGAAAAACATCATGTTATTCATATACCAGAAATGATTGAAGCTACTGACTGAATGAAAGGAGCTGGCATCTCACTCTCTTTGAATCTTCTTTATCATGCTAAGAGGAGCAGGAAAAAGCAAAAAATTTCAGAATTGCACCTTGCAATGCGGAGAAATTACTGTTTGTGCATTTACAATATTCATTGATTTTTGCCATTGAAAAACGTCCAGAAATGATTGAAGCTACCGACTGAATGAAAGGAGCTGGCATCTCACTCTCGCATCTCACTCTCTTTGAATCTTCTTTATCATGCTAAGAGGAGCAGGAAAAAGCAAAAAATTTCAGAATTGCACCTTGCAATGCGGAGAAATTACTGTTTGTGCATTTACAATATTCATTAATTTTTGCCATTGAAAAACATCATGTTATTCATATCCCAGAAATGTTTGAAGCTACTGACTGAATGAAAGAAGCTGGCATCTCACTCTCTTTGAATCTTCTTTATCATGCTAAGAGGAGCAGGAAAAAGCAAAAAATTTCAGAATTGCACCTTGCAATGCGGAGAAATTACTGTTTGTGCATTTACAATATTCATTGATTTTTGCCATTGAAAAACGTCCAGAAATGATTGAAGCTACTGACTGAATGAAAGGAGCTGGCATCTCACTCTCTTTGAATCTTCTTTATCATGCTAAGAGGAGCAGGAAAAAGCAAAAAATTTCAGAATTGCACCTTGCAATGCGGAGAAATTACTGTTTGTGCATTTACAATATTCATTGATTTTTGCCATTGAAAAACATCATGTTATTCATATACCAGAAATGTTTGATGCTACTGACTGAATGAAAGGAGCTGGCATCTCACTCTCTTTGAATCTTCTTTATCATGCTAAGAGGAGCAGGAAAAAGCAAAAAATTTCAGAATTGCACCTTGCAATGCGGAGAAATTACTGTTTGTGCATTTACAATATTCATTGATTTTTGCCATTGAAAAACGTCCAGAAATGATTGAAGCTACTGACTGAATGAAAGGAGCTGGCATCTCACTCTCTTTGAATCTTCTTTATCATGCTAAGAGGAGCAGGAAAATGCAAGAAATTTCAGAATTGCACCTTGCAATGCGGAGAAATTACTGTTTGTGCATTTACAATATTCATTGATTTTTGCCATTGAAAAACATCCAGAAATGATTGAAGCTACTGACTGAATGAAAGGAGCTGGCATCTCACTCTCTTTGAATCTTCTTTATCATGCAAAGAGGAGCAGGAAAAAGCAAAAAATTTCAGAATTGCACCTTGCAATGCGGAGAAATTACTGTTTGTGCATTTACAATATTCATTGATTTTTGCCATTGAAAAACGTCCAGAAATGATTGAAGCTACTGACTGAATGAAAGGAGCTGGCATCTCACTCTCTTTGAATCTTCTTTATCATGCTAAGTGGAGCAGGAAAAAGCAAAAAATTTCAGAATTGCACCTTGCAATGCGGAGAAATTACTGTTTGTGCATTTACAATATTCACTGATTTTTGCCATTGAAAAACGTCCAGAAATGATTGAAGCAACTGACTGAATGAAAGGAGCTGGCATCTCACTCTCTTTGAATCTTCTTTATCATGCTAAGAGGAGCAGGAAAAAGCAAAAAATTTCAGAATTGCACCTTGCAATGCGGAGAAATTACTGTTTGTGCATTTACAATATTCATTGATTTTTGCCATTGAAAAACGTCCAGAAATAATTGAAGCTACTGACTGAATGAAAGGAGCTGGCATCTCACTCTCTTTGAATCTTCTTTATCATGCTAAGAGGAGCAGGAAAAAGCAAAAAATTTCAGAATTGCAACTTGCAATGCGGAGAAATTACTGTTTGTGCATTTACAATATTCATTGATTTTTGCCATTGAAAAACATCATGTTATTCATATACCAGAAATGATTGAAGCTACTGACTGAATGAAAGGAGCTGGCATCTCACTCTCTTTGAATCTTCTTTATCATGCTAAGAGGAGCAGGAAAAAGCAAAAAATTTCAGAATTGCACCTTGCAATGCGGAGAAATTACTGTTTGTGCATTTACAATATTCATTGATTTTTGCCATTGAAAAACGTCCAGAAATGATTGAAGCTACTGACTGAATGAAAGGAGCTGGCATCTCACTCTCTTTGAATCTTCTTTATCATGCTAAGAGGAGCAGGAAAAAGCAAAAAATTTCAGAATTGCACCTTGCAATGCGGAGAAATTACTGTTTGTGCATTTACAATATTCATTGATTTTTGCCATTGAAAAACGTCCAGAAATGATTGAAGCTACTGACTGAATGAAAGGAGCTGGCATCTCACTCTCTTTGAATCTTCTTTATCATGCTAAGAGGAGCAGGAAAAAGCAAAAAATTTCAGAATTGCACCTTGCAATGCGGAGAAATTACTGTTTGTGCATTTACAATATTCATTAATTTTTGCCATTGAAAAACATCATGTTATTCATATCCCAGAAATGTTTGAAGCTACTGACTGAATGAAAGAAGCTGGCATCTCACTCTCTTTGAATCTTCTTTATCATGCTAAGAGGAGCAGGAAAAAGCAAAAAATTTCAGAATTGCACCTTGCAATGCGGAGAAATTACTGTTTGTGCATTTACAATATTCATTGATTTTTGCCATTGAAAAACGTCCAGAAATGATTGAAGCTACTGACTGAATGAAAGGAGCTGGCATCTCACTCTCTTTGAATCTTCTTTAGCATGCTAAGAGGAGCAGGAAAAAGCAAAAAATTTCAGAATTGCACCTTGCAATGCGGAGAAATTACTGTTTGTGCATTTACAATATTCATTGGTTTTTGCCATTGAAAAACATCATGTTATTCATATACCAGAAATGTTTGAAGCTACTGACTGAATGAAAGGAGCTGGCATCTCACTCTCTTTGAATCTTCTTTATCATGCTAAGAGGAGCAGGAAAAAGCAAAAAATTTCAGAATTGCACCTTGCAATGCGGAGAAATTACTGTTTGTGCATTTACAATATTCATTGATTTTTGCCATTGAAAAACGTCCAGAAATGATTGAAGCTACTGACTGAATGAAAGGAGCTGGCATCTCATTCTCTTTGAATCTTCTTTATCATGCTAAGAGGAGCAGGAAAATGCAAGAAATTTCAGAATTGCACCTTGCAATGCGGAGAAATTACTGTTTGTGCATTTACAATATTCATTGATTTTTGCCATTGAAAAACATCCAGAAATGATTGAAGCTACTGACTGAATGAAAGGAGCTGGCATCTCACTCTCTTTGAATCTTCTTTATCATGCTAAGAGGAGCAGGAAAAAGCAAAAAATTTCAGAATTGCACCTTGCAATGCGGAGAAATTACTGTTTGTGCATTTACAATATTCATTGATTTTTGCCATTGAAAAACATCATGTTATTCATATACCAGAAATGATTGAAGCTACTGACTGAATGAAAGGAGCTGGCATCTCACTCTCTTTGAATCTTCTTTATCATGCTAAGAGGAGCAGGAAAAAGCAAAAAATTTCAGAATTGCATCTTGCAATGCGGAGAAATTACTGTTTGTGCATTTACAATATTCATTGATTTTTGCCATTGAAAAACGTCCAGAAATGATTGAAGCTACTGACTGAATGAAAGGAGCTGGCATCTCACTCTCTTTGAATCTTCTTTATCATGCTAAGAGGAGCAGGAAAAAGCAAAAAATTTCAGAATTGCACCTTGCAATGCGGAGAAATTACTGTTTGTGCATTTACAATATTCATTGATTTTTGCCATTGAAAAACATCATGTTATTCATATACCAGAAATGATTGAAGCTACTGACTGAATGAAAGGAGCTGGCATCTCACTCTCTTTGAATCTTCTTTATCATGCTAAGAGGAGCAGGAAAAAGCAAAAAATTTCAGAATTGCACCTTGCAATGCGGAGAAATTACTGTTTGTGCATTTACAATATTCATTGATTTTTGCCATTGAAAAACGTCCAGAAATGATTGAAGCTACTGACTGAATGAAAGGAGCTGGCATCTCACTCTCTTTGAATCTTCTTTATCATGCTAAGAGGAGCAGGAAAAAGCAAAAAATTTCAGAATTGCACCTTGCAATGCGGAGAAATTACTGTTTGTGCATTTACAATATTCATTGATTTTTGCCATTGAAAAACGTCCAGAAATGATTGAAGCTACTGACTGAATGAAAGGAGCTGGCATCTCACTCTCTTTGAATCTTCTTTATCATGCTAGGATTAGCAGGAAAAAGCAAAAAATTTCAGAATTGCACCTGGCAATGTGGAGATATTACTGTTTGTGCATTTACAATATTCATTGAATTTTGCCATTGAAAAACGTCCAGAAATGTTTGAAGCTACTGACTGAATGAAAGGAGCTGGCATCTCACTCTATTTGAATCTTCTTTATCATGCTAGGATTAGCAGGAAAAAGCAAAAAATTTCAGAATTGCACCTTGCAATGTGGAGATATTACTGTTTGTGCATTTACAATATTCATTGATTTTTGCCATTGAAAAACGTCCAGAAATGTTTATACCAGAAATGTTTGAAGCTACTGACTGAATGAAAGGAGCTGGCATCTCACTCTCTTTGAATCTTCTTTATCATGCTAAGAGGAGCAGGAAAAAGCAAAAAATTTCAGAATTGCACCTTGCAATGCGGAGAAATTACTGTTTGTGCATTTACAATATTCATTGATTTTTGCCATTGAAAAACGTCCAGAAATGACTGAAGCTACTGACTGAATGAAAGGAGCTGGCATCTCACTCTCTTTGAATCTTCTTTATCATGCTAAGAGGAGCAGGAAAAAGCAAAAAATTTCAGAATTGCACCTTGCAATGCGGAGAAATTACTGTTTGTGCATTTACAATATTCATTGATTTTTGCCATTGAAAAACGTCCAGAAATGATTGAAGCTACTGACTGAATGAAAGGAGCTGGCATCTCACTCTCTTTGAATCTTCTTTATCATGCTAAGAGGAGCAGGAAAAAGCAAAAAATTTCAGAATTGCACCTTGCAATGCGGAGAAATTACTGTTTGTGCATTTACATTATTCATTGATTTTTGCCATTGAAAAACATCATGTTATTCATATACCAGAAATGATTGAAGCTACTGACTGAATGAAAGGAGCTGGCATCTCACTCTCTTTGAATCTTCTTTATCATGCTAAGAGGAGCAGGAAAAAGCAAAAAATTTCAGAATTGCACCTTGCAATGCGGAGAAATTACTGTTTGTGCATTTACAATATTCATTGATTTTTGCCATTGAAAAACGTCCAGAAATGATTGAAGCTACTGACTGAATGAAAGGAGCTGGCATCTCACTCTCTTTGAATCTTTTTTATCATGCTGAGGAGCAGGAAAAAGCAAAAAATTTCAGAATTGCATCTTGCAATGCGGAGAAATTACTGTTTGTGCATTTACAATATTCATTGATTTTTGCCATTGAAAAACGTCCAGAAATGATTGAAGCTACTGACTGAATGAAAGGAGCTGGCATCTCACTCTCTTTGAATCTTCTTTATCATGCTAAGAGGAGCAGGAAAAAGCAAAAAATTTCAGAATTGCACCTTGCAATGCGGAGAAATTACTGTTTGTGCATTTACAATATTCATTGATTTTTGCCATTGAAAAACGTCCAGAAATGATTGAAGCTACTGACTGAATGAAAGGAGCTGGAATCTCACTCTCTTTGAATCTTCTTTATCATGCTAAGAGGAGCAGGAAAAAGCAAAAAATTTCAGAATTGCAACTTGCAATGCGGAGAAATTACTGTTTGTGCATTTACAATATTCATTGATTTTTGCCATTGAAAAACATCATGTTATTCATATACCAGAAATGATTGAAGCTACTGACTGAATGAAAGGAGCTGGCATCTCACTCTCTTTGAATCTTCTTTATCATGCTAAGAGGAGCAGGAAAAAGCAAAAAATTTCAGAATTGCACCTTGCAATGCGGAGAAATTACTGTTTGTGCATTTACAATATTCATTGATTTTTGCCATTGAAAAACGTCCAGAAATGATTGAAGCTACTGACTGAATGAAAGGAGCTGGCATCTCACTCTCTTTGAATCTTTTTTATCATGCTGAGGAGCAGGAAAAAGCAAAAAATTTCAGAATTGCATCTTGCAATGCGGAGAAATTACTGTTTGTGCATTTACAATATTCATTGATTTTTGCCATTGAAAAACGTCCAGAAATGATTGAAGCTACTGACTGAATGAAAGGAGCTGGCATCTCACTCTCTTTGAATCTTCTTTATCATGCTAAGAGGAGCAGGAAAAAGCAAAAAATTTCAGAATTGCACCTTGCAATGCGGAGAAATTACTGTTTGTGCATTTACAATATTCATTGATTTTTGCCATTGAAAAACGTCCAGAAATGATTGAAGCTACTGACTGAATGAAAGGAGCTGGAATCTCACTCTCTTTGAATCTTCTTTATCATGCTAAGAGGAGCAGGAAAAAGCAAAAAATTTCAGAATTGCACCTTGCAATGCGGAGAAATTACTGTTTGTGCATTTACAATATTCATTGATTTTTGCCATTGAAAAACGTCCAGAAATGATTGAAGCTACCGACTGAATGAAAGGAGCTGGCATCTCACTCTCTTTGAATCTTCTTTATCATGCTAAGAGGAGCAGGAAAAAGCAAAAAATTTCAGAATTGCACCTTGCAATGCGGAGAAATTACTGTTTGTGCATTTACAATATTCATTAATTTTTGCCATTGAAAAACATCATGTTATTCATATCCCAGAAATGTTTGAAGCTACTGACTGAATGAAAGAAGCTGGCATCTCACTCTCTTTGAATCTTCTTTATCATGCTAAGAGGAGCAGGAAAAAGCAAAAAATTTCAGAATTGCACCTTGCAATGCGGAGAAATTACTGTTTGTGCATTTACAATATTCATTGATTTTTGCCATTGAAAAACGTCCAGAAATGATTGAAGCTACTGACTGAATGAAAGGAGCTGGCATCTCACTCTCTTTGAATCTTCTTTATCATGCTAAGAGGAGCAGGAAAAAGCAAAAAATTTCAGAATTGCACCTTGCAATGCGGAGAAATTACTGTTTGTGCATTTACAATATTCATTGATTTTTGCCATTGAAAAACATCATGTTATTCATATACCAGAAATGTTTGATGCTACTGACTGAATGAAAGGAGCTGGCATCTCACTCTCTTTGAATCTTCTTTATCATGCTAAGAGGAGCAGGAAAAAGCAAAAAATTTCAGAATTGCACCTTGCAATGCGGAGAAATTACTGTTTGTGCATTTACAATATTCATTGATTTTTGCCATTGAAAAACGTCCAGAAATGATTGAAGCTACTGACTGAATGAAAGGAGCTGCCATCTCACTCTCTTTGAATCTTCTTTATCATGCTAAGAGGAGCAGGAAAATGCAAGAAATTTCAGAATTGCACCTTGCAATGCGGAGAAATTACTGTTTGTGCATTTACAATATTCATTGATTTTTGCCATTGAAAAACATCCAGAAATGATTGAAGCTACTGACTGAATGAAAGGAGCTGGCATCTCACTCTCTTTGAATCTTCTTTATCATGCTAAGAGGAGCAGGAAAAAGCCAAAAATTTCAGAATTGCACCTTGCAATGCGGAGAAATTACTGTTTGTGCATTTACAATATTCATTGATTTTTGCCATTGAAAAACATCATGTTATTCATATACCAGAAATGATTGAAGCTACTGACTGAATGAAAGGAGCTGGCATCTCACTCTCTTTGAATCTTCTTTATCATGCAAAGAGGAGCAGGAAAAAGCAAAAAATTTCAGAATTGCACCTTGCAATGCGGAGAAATTACTGTTTGTGCATTTACAATATTCATTGATTTTTGCCATTGAAAAACGTCCAGAAATGATTGAAGCTACTGACTGAATGAAAGGAGCTGGCATCTCACTCTCTTTGAATCTTCTTTATCATGCTAAGAGGAGCAGGAAAAAGCAAAAAATTTCAGAATTGCACCTTGCAATGCGGAGAAATTACTGTTTGTGCATTTACAATATTCACTGATTTTTGCCATTGAAAAACGTCCAGAAATGATTGAAGCAACTGACTGAATGAAAGGAGCTGGCATCTCACTCTCTTTGAATCTTCTTTATCATGCTAAGAGGAGCAGGAAAAAGCAAAAAATTTCAGAATTGCACCTTGCAATGCGGAGAAATTACTGTTTGTGCATTTACAATATTCATTGATTTTTGCCATTGAAAAACGTCCAGAAATAATTGAAGCTACTGACTGAATGAAAGGAGCTGGCATCTCACTCTCTTTGAATCTTCTTTATCATGCTAAGAGGAGCAGGAAAAAGCAAAAAATTTCAGAATTGCAACTTGCAATGCGGAGAAATTACTGTTTGTGCATTTACAATATTCATTGATTTTTGCCATTGAAAAACATCATGTTATTCATATACCAGAAATGATTGAAGCTACTGACTGAATGAAAGGAGCTGGCATCTCACTCTCTTTGAATCTTCTTTATCATGCTAAGAGGAGCAGGAAAAAGCAAAAAATTTCAGAATTGCACCTTGCAATGCGGAGAAATTACTGTTTGTGCATTTACAATATTCATTGATTTTTGCCATTGAAAAACGTCCAGAAATGATTGAAGCTACTGACTGAATGAAAGGAGCTGGCATCTCACTCTCTTTGAATCTTCTTTATCATGCTAAGAGGAGCAGGAAAAAGCAAAAAATTTCAGAATTGCACCTTGCAATGCGGAGAAATTACTGTTTGTGCTTTTACAATATTCATTGATTTTTGCCATTGAAAAACATCATGTTATTCATATACCAGAAATGTTTGAAGCTACTGACTGAATGAAAGGAGCTGGCATCTCACTCTCTTTGAATCTTCTTTATCATGCTAAGAGGAGCAGGAAAAAGCAAAAAATTTCAGAATTGCACCTTGCAATGCGGAGAAATTACTGTTTGTGCATTTACAATATTCATTGATTTTTGCCATTGAAAAATGTCCAGAAATGATTGAAGCTGCTGACTGAATGAAAGGAGCTGGCATCTCACTCTCTTTGAATCTTCTTTATCATGCTAAGAGGAGCAGGAAAAAGCAAAAAATTTCAGAATTGCACCTTGCAATGCGGAGAAATTACTGTTTGTGCATTTACAATATTCATTGATTTTTGCCATTGAAAAACATCATGTTATTCATATACCAGAAATGATTGAAGCTACTGACTGAATGAAAGGAGCTGGCATCTCACTCTCTTTGAATCTTCTTTATCATGCTAAGAGGAGCAGGAAAAAGCAAAAAATTTCAGAATTGCACCTTGCAATGCGGAGAAATTACTGTTTGTGCATTTACAATATTCATTGATTTTTGCCATTGAAAAACGTCCAGAAATGATTGAAGCTACTGACTGAATGAAAGGAGCTGGCATCTCACTCTCTTTGAATCTTCTTTATCATGCTAAGAGGAGCACGAAAAAGCAAAAAATTTCAGAATTGCACCTTGCAATGCGGAGAAATTACTGTTTGTGCATTTACAATATTCATTGATTTTTGCCATTGAAAAACGTCCAGAAATGATTGAAGCTACTGACTGAATGAAAGGAGCTGGCATCTCACTCTCTTTGAATCTTCTTTATCATGCTAAGAGGAGCAGGAAAAAGCAAAAAATTTCAGAATTGCACCTTGCAATGCGGAGAAATTACTGTTTGTGCATTTACAATATTCATTGATTTTTGCCATTGAAAAACATCATGTTATTCATATACCAGAAATGTTTGAAGCTACTGACTGAATGAAAGGAGCTGGCATCTCACTCTCTTTGAATCTTCTTTATCATGCTAAGAGGAGCAGGAAAAAGCAAAAAATTTCAGAATTGCACCTTGCAATGCGGAGAAATTACTGTTTGTGCATTTACAATATTCATTGATTTTTGCCATTGAAAAACGTCCAGAAATGATTGAAGCTACTGACTGAATGAAAGGAGCTGGCATCTCACTCTCTTTGAATCTTCTTTATCATGCTAAGAGGAGCAGGAAAAAGCAAAAAATTTCAGAATTGCACCTTGCAATGCGGAGAAATTACTGTTTGTGCATTTACAATACTCATTGATTTTTGCCATTGAAAAACATCATGTTATTCATATACCAGAAATGATTGAAGCTACTGACTGAATGAAAGGAGCTGGCATCTCGCTCTCTTTGAATCTTCTTTATCATGCTAAGAGGAGCAGGAAAAAGCAAAAAATTTCAGAATTGCACCTTGCAATGCGGAGAAATTACTGTTTGTGCATTTACAATATTCATTGATTTTTGCCATTGAAAAACGTCCAGAAATGATTGAAGCTACTGACTGAATGAAAGGAGCTGGCATCTCACTCTCTTTGAATCTTCTTTATCATGCTAAGAGGAGCAGGAAAAAGCAAAAAATTTCAGAATTGCACCTTGCAATGTGGAGAAATTACTGTTTGTGCATTTACAATATTCATTGATTTTTGCCATTGAAAAACATCATGTTATTCATATACCAGAAATGATTGAAGCTACTGACTGAATGAAAGGAGCTGGCATCTCACTCTCTTTGAATCTTCTTTATCATGCTAAGAGGAGCAGGAAAAAGCAAAAAATTTCAGAATTGCACCTTGCAATGCGGAGAAATTACTGTTTGTGCATTTACAATATTCATTGATTTTTGCCATTGAAAAACGTCCAGAAATGATTGAAGCTACTGACTGAATGAAAGGAGCTGGCATCTCACTCTCTTTGAATCTTCTTTATCATGCTAAGAGGAGCAGGAAAAAGCAAAAAATTTCAGAATTGCACCTTGCAATGCGGAGAAATTACTGTTTGTGCTTTTACAATATTCATTGATTTTTGCCATTGAAAAACATCATGTTATTCATATACCAGAAATGTTTGAAGCTACTGACTGAATGAAAGGAGCTGGCATCTCACTCTCTTTGAATCTTCTTTATCATGCTAAGAGGAGCAGGAAAAAGCAAAAAATTTCAGAATTGCACCTTGCAATGCGGAGAAATTACTGTTTGTGCATTTACAATATTCATTGATTTTTGCCATTGAAAAACGTCCAGAAATGATTGAAGCTACTGACTGAATGAAAGGAGCTGGCATCTCACTCTCTTTGAATCTTCTTTATCATGCTAAGAGGAGCAGGAAAAAGCAAAAAATTTCAGAATTGCACCTTGCAATGCGGAGAAATTACTGTTTGTGCATTTACAATATTCATTGATTTTTGCCATTGAAAAACGTCCAGAAATGATTGAAGCTACTGACTGAATGAAAGGAGCTGGCATCTCACTCTCTTTGAATCTTCTTTATCATGCTAAGAGGAGCAGGAAAAAGCAAAAAATTTCAGAATTGCAACTTGCAATGCGGAGAAATTACTGTTTGTGCATTTACAATATTCATTGATTTTTGCCATTGAAAAACATCATGTTATTCATATACCAGAAATGATTGAAGCTACTGACTGAATGAAAGGAGCTGGCATCTCACTCTCTTTGAATCTTCTTTATCATGCTAAGAGGAGCAGGAAAAAGCAAAAAATTTCAGAATTGCACCTTGCAATGCGGAGAAATTACTGTTTGTGCATTTACAATATTCATTGATTTTTGCCATTGAAAAACATCATGTTATTCATATACCAGAAATGTTTGAAGCTACTGACTGAATGAAAGGAGCTGGCATCGCACTCTCTTTGAATCTTCTTTATCATGCTAAGAGGAGCAGGAAAAAGCAAAAAATTTCAGAATTGCACCTTGCAATGCGGAGAAATTACTGTTTGTGCTTTTACAATATTCATTGATTTTTGCCATTGAAAAACGTCCAGAAATGATTGAAGCTACTGACTGAATGAAAGGAGCTGGCATCTCACTCTCTTTGAATCTTCTTTATCATGCTAAGAGGAGCAGGAAAATGCAAGAAATTTCAGAATTGCACCTTGCAATGCGGAGAAATTACTGTTTGTGCATTTACAATATTCATTGATTTTTGCCATTGAAAAACATCCAGAAATGATTGAAGCTACTGACTGAATGAAAGGAGCTGGCATCTCACTCTCTTTGAATCTTCTTTATCATGCTAAGAGGAGCAGGAAAAAGCCAAAAATTTCAGAATTGCAACTTGCAATGCGGAGAAATTACTGTTTGTGCATTTACAATATTCATTGATTTTTGTCATTGAAAAACATCATGTTATTCATATACCAGAAATGATTGAAGCTACTGACTGAATGAAAGGAGCTGGCATCTCACTCTCTTTGAATCTTCTTTATCATGCAAAGAGGAGCAGGAAAAAGCAAAAAATTTCAGAATTGCACCTTGCAATGCGGAGAAATTACTGTTTGTGCATTTACAATATTCATTGATTTTTGCCATTGAAAAACGTCCAGAAATGATTGAAGCTACTGACTGAATGAAAGGAGCTGGCATCTCACTCTCTTTGAATCTTCTTTATCATGCTAAGAGGAGCAGGAAAAAGCAAAAAAATTCAGAATTGCACCTTGCAATGCGGAGAAATTACTGTTTGTGCATTTACAATATTCACTGATTTTTGCCATTGAAAAACGTCCAGAAATGATTGAAGCAACTGACTGAATGAAAGGAGCTGGCATCTCACTCTCTTTGAATCTTCTTTATCATGCTAAGAGGAGCAGGAAAAAGCAAAAAATTTCAGAATTGCACCTTAGAATGCGGAGAAATTACTGTTTGTGCATTTACAATATTCATTGATTTTTGCCATTGAAAAACGTCCAGAAATAATTGAAGCTACTGACTGAATGAAAGGAGCTGGCATCTCACTCTCTTTGAATCTTCTTTATCATGCTAAGAGGAGCAGGAAAAAGCAAAAAATTTCAGAATTGCAACTTGCAATGCGGAGAAATTACTGTTTGTGCATTTACAATATTCATTGATTTTTGCCATTGAAAAACATCATGTTATTCATATACCAGTAATGATTGAAGCTACTGACTGAATGAAAGGAGCTGGAATCTCACTCTCTTTGAATCTTCTTTATCATGCTAAGAGGAGCAGGAAAAAGCAAAAAATTTCAGAATGGCACCTTGCAATGCGGAGAAATTACTGTTTGTGCATTTACAATATTCATTGATTTTTGCCATTGAAAAACGTCCAGAAATGATTGAAGCTACTGACTGAATGAAAGAGCTGGCATCTCACTCTCTTTGAATCTTCTTTATCATGCTAAGAGGAGCAGGAAAAAGCAAAAAATTTCAGAATTGCACCTTGCAATGCGGAGAAATTACTGTTTGTGCTTTTACAATATTCATTGATTTTTGCCATTGAAACACATCATGTTATTCATATACCAGAAATGTTTGAAGCTACTGACTGAATGAAAGGAGCTGGCATCTCACTCTCTTTGAATCTTCTTTATCATGCTAAGAGGAGCAGGAAAAAGCAAAACATTTCAGAATTGCACCTTGCAATGCGGAGAAATTACTGTTTGTGCATTTACAATATTCATTGATTTTTGCCATTGAAAAATGTCCAGAAATGATTGAAGCTGCTGACTGAATGAAAGGAGCTGGCATCTCACTCTCTTTGAATCTTCTTTATCATGCTAAGAGGAGCAGGAAAAAGCAAAAAATTTCAGAATTGCACCTTGCAATGCGGAGAAATTACTGTTTGTGCATTTACAATATTCATTGATTTTTGCCTTTGAAAAACATCATGTTATTCATATACCAGAAATGATTGAAGCTACTGACTGAATGAAAGGAGCTGGCATCTCACTCTCTTTGAATCTTCTTTATCATGCTAAGAGGAGCAGGAAAAAGCAAAAAATTTCAGAATTGCACCTTGCAATGCGGAGAAATTACTGTTTGTGCATTTACAATATTCATTGATTTTTGCCATTGAAAAACGTCCAGAAATGATTGAAGCTACTGACTGAATGAAAGGAGCTGGCATCTCACTCTCTTTGAATCTTCTTTATCATGCTAAGAGGAGCAGGAAAAAGCAAAAAATTTCAGAATTGCACCTTGCAATGCGGAGAAATTACTGTTTGTGCATTTACAATATTCATTGATTTTTGCCATTGAAAAACGTCCAGAAATGATTGAAGCTACTGACTGAATGAAAGGAGCTGGCATCTCACTCTCTTTGAATCTTCTTTATCATGCTAAGAGGAGCAGGAAAAAGCAAAAAATTTCAGAATTGCACCTTGCAATGCGGAGAAATTACTGTTTGTGCATTTACAATATTCATTGATTTTTGCCATTGAAAAACATCATGTTATTCATATACCAGAAATGTTTGAAGCTACTGACTGAATGAAAGGAGCTGGCATCTCACTCTCTTTGAATCTTCTTTATCATGCTAAGAGGAGCAGGAAAAAGCAAAAAATTTCAGAATTGCACCTTGCAATGCGGAGAAATTACTGTTTGTGCATTTACAATATTCATTGATTTTTGCCATTGAAAAACGTCCAGAAATGATTGAAGCTACTGACTGAATGAAAGGAGCTGGCATCTCACTCTCTTTGAATCTTCTTTATCATGCTAAGAGGAGCAGGAAAAAGCAAAAAATTTCAGAATTGCACCTTGCAATGCGGAGAAATTACTGTTTGTGCATTTACAATATTCATTGATTTTTGCCATTGAAAAACATCATGTTATTCATATACCAGAAATGATTGAAGCTACTGACTGAATGAAAGGAGCTGGCATCTCGCTCTCTTTGAATCTTCTTTATCATGCTAAGAGGAGCAGGAAAAAGCAAAAAATTTCAGAATTGCACCTTGCAATGCGGAGAAATTACTGTTTGTGCATTTACAATATTCATTGATTTTTGCCATTGAAAAACGTCCAGAAGAGATTGAAGCTACTGACTGAATGAAAGGAGCTGGCATCTCACTCTCTTTGAATCTTCTTTATCATGCTAAGAGGAGCAGGAAAAAGCAAAAAATTTCAGAATTGCACCTTGCAATGTGGAGAAATTACTGTTTGTGCATTTACAATATTCATTGATTTTTGCCATTGAAAAACATCATGTTATTCATATACCAGAAATGATTGAAGCTACTGACTGAATGAAAGGAGCTGGCATCTCACTCTCTTTGAATCTTCTTTATCATGCTAAGAGGAGCAGGAAAAAGCAAAAAATTTCAGAATTGCACCTTGCAATGCGGAGAAATTACTGTTTGTGCATTTACAATATTCATTGATTTTTGCCATTGAAAAACGTCCAGAAATGATTGAAGCTACTGACTGAATGAAAGGAGCTGGCATCTCACTCTCTTTGAATCTTCTTTATCATGCTAAGAGGAGCAGGAAAAAGCAAAAAATTTCAGAATTGCACCTTGCAATGCGGAGAAATTACTGTTTGTGCTTTTACAATATTCATTGATTTTTGCCATTGAAAAACATCATGTTATTCATATACCAGAAATGTTTGAAGCTACTGACTGAATGAAAGGAGCTGGCATCTCACTCTCTTTGAATCTTCTTTATCATGCTAAGAGGAGCAGGAAAAAGCAAAAAATTTCAGAATTGCACCTTGCAATGCGGAGAAATTACTGTTTGTGCATTTACAATATTCATTGATTTTTGCCATTGAAAAACGTCCAGAAATGATTGAAGCTACTGACTGAATGAAAGGAGCTGGCATCTCACTCTCTTTGAATCTTCTTTATCATGCTAGGAGGAGCAGGAAAAAGCAAAAAATTTCAGAATTGCACCTTGCAATGCGGAGAAATTACTGTTTGTGCATTTACAATATTCATTGATTTTTGCCATTGAAAAACGTCCAGAAATGATTGAAGCTACTGACTGAATGAAAGGAGCTGGCATCTCACTCTCTTTGAATCTTCTTTATCATGCTAAGAGGAGCAGGAAAAAGCAAAAAATTTCAGAATTGCAACTTGCAATGTGGAGAAATTACTGTTTGTGCATTTACAATATTCATTGATTTTTGCCATTGAAAAACATCATGTTATTCATATACCAGAAATGATTGAAGCTACTGACTGAATGAAAGGAGCTGGCATCTCACTCTCTTTGAATCTTCTTTATCATGCTAAGAGGAGCAGGAAAAAGCAAAAAATTTCAGAATTGCACCTTGCAATGCGGAGAAATTACTGTTTGTGCATTTACAATATTCATTGATTTTTGCCATTGAAAAACGTCCAGAAATGATTGAAGCTACTGACTGAATGAAAGGAGCTGGCATCTCACTCTCTTTGAATCTTCTTTATCATGCTAAGAGGAGCAGGAAAAAGCAAAAAATTTCAGAATTGCACCTTGCAATGCGGAGAAATTACTGTTTGTGCATTTACAATATTCATTGATTTTTGCCATTGAAAAACATCATGTTATTCATATACCAGAAATGTTTGAAGCTACTGACTGAATGAAAGGAGCTGGCATCGCACTCTCTTTGAATCTTCTTTATCATGCTAAGAGGAGCAGGAAAAAGCAAAAAATTTCAGAATTGCACCTTGCAATGCGGAGAAATTACTGTTTGTGCTTTTACAATATTCATTGATTTTTGCCATTGAAAAACGTCCAGAAATGATTGAAGCTACTGACTGAATGAAAGGAGCTGGCATCTCACTCTCTTTGAATCTTCTTTATCATGCTAAGAGGAGCAGGAAAATGCAAGAAATTTCAGAATTGCACCTTGCAATGCGGAGAAATTACTGTTTGTGCATTTACAATATTCATTGATTTTTGCCATTGAAAAACATCCAGAAATGATTGAAGCTACTGACTGAATGAAAGGAGCTGGCATCTCACTCTCTTTGAATCTTCTTTATCATGCTAAGAGGAGCAGGAAAAAGCCAAAAATTTCAGAATTGCAACTTGCAATGCGGAGAAATTACTGTTTGTGCATTTACAATATTCATTGATTTTTGCCATTGAAAAACATCATGTTATTCATATACCAGAAATGATTGAAGCTACTGACTGAATGAAAGGAGCTGGCATCTCACTCTCTTTGAATCTTCTTTATCATGCAAAGAGGAGCAGGAAAAAGCAAAAAATTTCAGAATTGCACCTTGCAATGCGGAGAAATTACTGTTTGTGCATTTACAATATTCATTGATTTTTGCCATTGAAAAACGTCCAGAAATGATTGAAGCTACTGACTGAATGAAAGGAGCTGGCATCTCACTCTCTTTGAATCTTCTTTATCATGCTAAGAGGAGCAGGAAAAAGCAAAAAAATTCAGAATTGCACCTTGCAATGCGGAGAAATTACTGTTTGTGCATTTACAATATTCACTGATTTTTGCCATTGAAAAACGTCCAGAAATGATTGAAGCAACTGACTGAATGAAAGGAGCTGGCATCTCACTCTCTTTGAATCTTCTTTATCATGCTAAGAGGAGCAGGAAAAAGCAAAAAATTTCAGAATTGCACCTTAGAATGCGGAGAAATTACTGTTTGTGCATTTACAATATTCATTGATTTTTGCCATTGAAAAACGTCCAGAAATAATTGAAGCTACTGACTGAATGAAAGGAGCTGGCATCTCACTCTCTTTGAATCTTCTTTATCATGCTAAGAGGAGCAGGAAAAAGCAAAAAATTTCAGAATTGCAACTTGCAATGCGGAGAAATTACTGTTTGTGCATTTACAATATTCATTGATTTTTGCCATTGAAAAACATCATGTTATTCATATACCAGTAATGATTGAAGCTACTGACTGAATGAAAGGAGCTGGAATCTCACTCTCTTTGAATCTTCTTTATCATGCTAAGAGGAGCAGGAAAAAGCAAAAAATTTCAGAATGGCACCTTGCAATGCGGAGAAATTACTGTTTGTGCATTTACAATATTCATTGATTTTTGCCATTGAAAAACGTCCAGAAATGATTGAAGCTACTGACTGAATGAAAGAGCTGGCATCTCACTCTCTTTGAATCTTCTTTATCATGCTAAGAGGAGCAGGAAAAAGCAAAAAATTTCAGAATTGCACCTTGCAATGCGGAGAAATTACTGTTTGTGCTTTTACAATATTCATTGATTTTTGCCATTGAAACACATCATGTTATTCATATACCAGAAATGTTTGAAGCTACTGACTGAATGAAAGGAGCTGGCATCTCACTCTCTTTGAATCTTCTTTATCATGCTAAGAGGAGCAGGAAAAAGCAAAACATTTCAGAATTGCACCTTGCAATGCGGAGAAATTACTGTTTGTGCATTTACAATATTCATTGATTTTTGCCATTGAAAAATGTCCAGAAATGATTGAAGCTGCTGACTGAATGAAAGGAGCTGGCATCTCACTCTCTTTGAATCTTCTTTATCATGCTAAGAGGAGCAGGAAAAAGCAAAAAATTTCAGAATTGCACCTTGCAATGCGGAGAAATTACTGTTTGTGCATTTACAATATTCATTGATTTTTGCCTTTGAAAAACATCATGTTATTCATATACCAGAAATGATTGAAGCTACTGACTGAATGAAAGGAGCTGGCATCTCACTCTCTTTGAATCTTCTTTATCATGCTAAGAGGAGCAGGAAAAAGCAAAAAATTTCAGAATTGCACCTTGCAATGCGGAGAAATTACTGTTTGTGCATTTACAATATTCATTGATTTTTGCCATTGAAAAACGTCCAGAAATGATTGAAGCTACTGACTGAATGAAAGGAGCTGGCATCTCACTCTCTTTGAATCTTCTTTATCATGCTAAGAGGAGCAGGAAAAAGCAAAAAATTTCAGAATTGCACCTTGCAATGCGGAGAAATTACTGTTTGTGCATTTACAATATTCATTGATTTTTGCCATTGAAAAACGTCCAGAAATGATTGAAGCTACTGACTGAATGAAAGGAGCTGGCATCTCACTCTCTTTGAATCTTCTTTATCATGCTAAGAGGAGCAGGAAAAAGCAAAAAATTTCAGAATTGCACCTTGCAATGCGGAGAAATTACTGTTTGTGCATTTACAATATTCATTGATTTTTGCCATTGAAAAACATCATGTTATTCATATACCAGAAATGTTTGAAGCTACTGACTGAATGAAAGGAGCTGGCATCTCACTCTCTTTGAATCTTCTTTATCATGCTAAGAGGAGCAGGAAAAAGCAAAAAATTTCAGAATTGCACCTTGCAATGCGGAGAAATTACTGTTTGTGCATTTACAATATTCATTGATTTTTGCCATTGAAAAACGTCCAGAAATGATTGAAGCTACTGACTGAATGAAAGGAGCTGGCATCTCACTCTCTTTGAATCTTCTTTATCATGCTAAGAGGAGCAGGAAAAAGCAAAAAATTTCAGAATTGCACCTTGCAATGCGGAGAAATTACTGTTTGTGCATTTACAATATTCATTGATTTTTGCCATTGAAAAACATCATGTTATTCATATACCAGAAATGATTGAAGCTACTGACTGAATGAAAGGAGCTGGCATCTCGCTCTCTTTGAATCTTCTTTATCATGCTAAGAGGAGCAGGAAAAAGCAAAAAATTTCAGAATTGCACCTTGCAATGCGGAGAAATTACTGTTTGTGCATTTACAATATTCATTGATTTTTGCCATTGAAAAACGTCCAGAAGAGATTGAAGCTACTGACTGAATGAAAGGAGCTGGCATCTCACTCTCTTTGAATCTTCTTTATCATGCTAAGAGGAGCAGGAAAAAGCAAAAAATTTCAGAATTGCACCTTGCAATGTGGAGAAATTACTGTTTGTGCATTTACAATATTCATTGATTTTTGCCATTGAAAAATATCATGTTATTCATATACCAGAAATGATTGAAGCTACTGACTGAATGAAAGGAGCTGGCATCTCACTCTCTTTGAATCTTCTTTATCATGCTAAGAGGAGCAGGAAAAAGCAAAAAATTTCAGAATTGCACCTTGCAATGCGGAGAAATTACTGTTTGTGCATTTACAATATTCATTGATTTTTGCCATTGAAAAACGTCCAGAAATGATTGAAGCTACTGACTGAATGAAAGGAGCTGGCATCTCACTCTCTTTGAATCTTCTTTATCATGCTAAGAGGAGCAGGAAAAAGCAAAAAATTTCAGAATTGCACCTTGCAATGCGGAGAAATTACTGTTTGTGCTTTTACAATATTCATTGATTTTTGCCATTGAAAAACATCATGTTATTCATATACCAGAAATGTTTGAAGCTACTGACTGAATGAAAGGAGCTGGCATCTCACTCTCTTTGAATCTTCTTTATCATGCTAAGAGGAGCAGGAAAAAGCAAAAAATTTCAGAATTGCACCTTGCAATGCGGAGAAATTACTGTTTGTGCATTTACAATATTCATTGATTTTTGCCATTGAAAAACGTCCAGAAATGATTGAAGCTACTGACTGAATGAAAGGAGCTGGCATCTCACTCTCTTTGAATCTTCTTTATCATGCTAGGAGGAGCAGGAAAAAGCAAAAAATTTCAGAATTGCACCTTGCAATGCGGAGAAATTACTGTTTGTGCATTTACAATATTCATTGATTTTTGCCATTGAAAAACGTCCAGAAATGATTGAAGCTACTGACTGAATGAAAGGAGCTGGCATCTCACTCTCTTTGAATCTTCTTTATCATGCTAAGAGGAGCAGGAAAAAGCAAAAAATTTCAGAATTGCAACTTGCAATGCGGAGAAATTACTGTTTGTGCATTTACAATATTCATTGATTTTTGCCATTGAAAAACATCATGTTATTCATATACCAGAAATGATTGAAGCTACTGACTGAATGAAAGGAGCTGGCATCTCACTCTCTTTGAATCTTCTTTATCATGCTAAGAGGAGCAGGAAAAAGCAAAAAATTTCAGAATTGCACCTTGCAATGCGGAGAAATTACTGTTTGTGCATTTACAATATTCATTGATTTTTGCCATTGAAAAACGTCCAGAAATGATTGAAGCTACTGACTGAATGAAAGGAGCTGGCATCTCACTCTCTTTGAATCTTCTTTATCATGCTAAGAGGAGCAGGAAAAAGCAAAAAATTTCAGAATTGCACCTTGCAATGCGGAGAAATTACTGTTTGTGCATTTACAATATTCATTGATTTTTGCCATTGAAAAACGTCCAGAAATGATTGAAGCTACTGACTGAATGAAAGGAGCTGGCATCTCACTCTCTTTGAATCTTCTTTATCATGCTAAGAGGAGCAGGAAAAAGCAAAAAATTTCAGAATTGCACCTTGCAATGCGGAGAAATTACTGTTTGTGCATTTACAATATTCATTAATTTTTGCCATTGAAAAACATCATGTTATTCATATCCCAGAAATGTTTGAAGCTACTGACTGAATGAAAGAAGCTGGCATCTCACTCTCTTTGAATCTTCTTTATCATGCTAAGAGGAGCAGGAAAAAGCAAAAAATTTCAGAATTGCACCTTGCAATGCGGAGAAATTACTGTTTGTGCATTTACAATATTCATTGATTTTTGCCATTGAAAAACGTCCAGAAATGATTGAAGCTACTGACTGAATGAAAGGAGCTGGCATCTCACTCTCTTTGAATCTTCTTTATCATGCTAAGAGGAGCAGGAAAAAGCAAAAAATTTCAGAATTGCACCTTGCAATGCGGAGAAATTACTGTTTGTGCATTTACAATATTCATTGATTTTTGCCATTGAAAAACATCATGTTATTCATATACCAGAAATGTTTGAAGCTACTGACTGAATGAAAGGAGCTGGCATCTCACTCTCTTTGAATCTTCTTTATCATGCTAAGAGGAGCAGGAAAAAGCAAAAAATTTCAGAATTGCACCTTGCAATGCGGAGAAATTACTGTTTGTGCATTTACAATATTCATTGATTTTTGCCATTGAAAAACGTCCAGAAATGATTGAAGCTACTGACTGAATGAAAGGAGCTGGCATCTCACTCTCTTTGAATCTTCTTTATCATGCTAAGAGGAGCAGGAAAATGCAAGAAATTTCAGAATTGCACCTTGCAATGCGGAGAAATTACTGTTTGTGCATTTACAATATTCATTGATTTTTGCCATTGAAAAACATCCAGAAATGATTGAAGCTACTGACTGAATGAAAGGAGCTGGCATCTCACTCTCTTTGAATCTTCTTTATCATGCTAAGAGGAGCAGGAAAAAGCCAAAAATTTCAGAATTGCACCTTGCAATGCGGAGAAATTACTGTTTGTGCATTTACAATATTCATTGATTTTTGCCATTGAAAAACATCATGTTATTCATATACCAGAAATGATTGAAGCTACTGACTGAATGAAAGGAGCTGGCATCTCACTCTCTTTGAATCTTCTTTATCATGCAAAGAGGAGCAGGAAAAAGCAAAAAATTTCAGAATTGCACCTTGCAATGCGGAGAAATTACTGTTTGTGCATTTACAATATTCATTGATTTTTGCCATTGAAAAACGTCCAGAAATGATTGAAGCTACTGACTGAATGAAAGGAGCTGGCATCTCACTCTCTTTGAATCTTCTTTATCATGCTAAGAGGAGCAGGAAAAAGCAAAAAATTTCAGAATTGCACCTTGCAATGCGGAGAAATTACTGTTTGTGCATTTACAATATTCATTGATTTTTGCCATTGAAAAACGTCCAGAAATGATTGAAGCAACTGACTGAATGAAAGGAGCTGGCATCTCACTCTCTTTGAATCTTCTTTATCATGCTAAGAGGAGCAGGAAAAAGCAAAAAATTTCAGAATTGCACCTTGCAATGCGGAGAAATTACTGTTTGTGCATTTACAATATTCATTGATTTTTGCCATTGAAAAACGTCCAGAAATAATTGAAGCTACTGACTGAATGAAAGGAGCTGGCATCTCACTCTCTTTGAATCTTCTTTATCATGCTAAGAGGAGCAGGAAAAAGCAAAAAATTTCAGAATTGCAACTTGCAATGCGGAGAAATTACTGTTTGTGCATTTACAATATTCATTGATTTTTGCCATTGAAAAACATCATGTTATTCATATACCAGAAATGATTGAAGCTACTGACTGAATGAAAGGAGCTGGCATCTCACTCTCTTTGAATCTTCTTTATCATGCTAAGAGGAGCAGGAAAAAGCAAAAAATTTCAGAATTGCACCTTGCAATGCGGAGAAATTACTGTTTGTGCATTTACAATATTCATTGATTTTTGCCATTGAAAAACGTCCAGAAATGATTGAAGCTACTGACTGAATGAAAGGAGCTGGCATCTCACTCTCTTTGAATCTTCTTTATCATGCTAAGAGGAGCAGGAAAAAGCAAAAAATTTCAGAATTGCACCTTGCAATGCGGAGAAATTACTGTTTGTGCTTTTACAATATTCATTGATTTTTGCCATTGAAAAACATCATGTTATTCATATACCAGAAATGTTTGAAGCTACTGACTGAATGAAAGGAGCTGGCATCTCACTCTCTTTGAATCTTCTTTATCATGCTAAGAGGAGCAGGAAAAAGCAAAAAATTTCAGAATTGCACCTTGCAATGCGGAGAAATTACTGTTTGTGCATTTACAATATTCATTGATTTTTGCCATTGAAAAATGTCCAGAAATGATTGAAGCTGCTGACTGAATGAAAGGAGCTGGCATCTCACTCTCTTTGAATCTTCTTTATCATGCTAAGAGGAGCAGGAAAAAGCAAAAAATTTCAGAATTGCACCTTGCAATGCGGAGAAATTACTGTTTGTGCATTTACAATATTCATTGATTTTTGCTATTGAAAAACATCATGTTATTCATATACCAGAAATGATTGAAGCTACTGACTGAATGAAACGAGCTGGCATCTCACTCTCTTTGAATCTTCTTTATCATGCTAAGAGGAGCAGGAAAAAGCAAAAAATTTCAGAATTGCACCTTGCAATGCGGAGAAATTACTGTTTGTGCATTTACAATATTCATTGATTTTTGCCATTGAAAAACGTCCAGAAATGATTGAAGCTACTGACTGAATGAAAGGAGCTGGCATCTCACTCTCTTTGAATCTTCTTTATCATGCTAAGAGGAGCAGGAAAAAGCAAAAAATTTCAGAATTGCACCTTGCAATGCGGAGAAATTACTGTTTGTGCATTTACAATATTCATTGATTTTTGCCATTGAAAAACGTCCTGAAATGATTGAAGCTACTGACTGAATGAAAGGAGCTGGCATCTCACTCTCTTTGAATCTTCTTTATCATGCTAAGAGGAGCAGGAAAAAGCAAAAAATTTCAGAATTGCAACTTGCAATGCGGAGAAATTACTGTTTGTGCATTTACAATATTCATTGATTTTTGCCATTGAAAAACATCATGTTATTCATATACCAGAAATGATTGAAGCTACTGACTGAATGAAAGGAGCTGGCATCTCACTCTCTTTGAATCTTCTTTATCATGCTAAGAGGAGCAGGAAAAAGCAAAAAATTTCAGAATTGCACCTTGCAATGCGGAGAAATTACTGTTTGTGCATTTACAATATTCATTGATTTTTGCCATTGAAAAACGTCCAGAAATGATTGAAGCTACTGACTGAATGAAAGGAGCTGGCATCTCACTCTCTTTGAATCTTCTTTATCATGCTAAGAGGAGCAGGAAAAAGCAAAAAATTTCAGAATTGCACCTTGCAATGCGGAGAAATTACTGTTTGTGCATTTACAATATTCATTGATTTTTGCCATTGAAAAACGTCCAGAAATGATTGAAGCTACTGACTGAATGAAAGGAGCTGGCATCTCACTCTCTTTGAATCTTCTTTATCATGCTAAGAGGAGCAGGAAAAAGCAAAAAATTTCAGAATTGCACCTTGCAATGCGGAGAAATTACTGTTTGTGCATTTACAATATTCATTAATTTTTGCCATTGAAAAACATCATGTTATTCATATCCCAGAAATGTTTGAAGCTACTGACTGAATGAAAGAAGCTGGCATCTCACTCTCTTTGAATCTTCTTTATCATGCTAAGAGGAGCAGGAAAAAGCAAAAAATTTCAGAATTGCACCTTGCAATGCGGAGAAATTACTGTTTGTGCATTTACAATATTCATTGATTTTTGCCATTGAAAAACGTCCAGAAATGATTGAAGCTACTGACTGAATGAAAGGAGCTGGCATCTCACTCTCTTTGAATCTTCTTTACCATGCTAAGAGGAGCAGGAAAAAGCAAAAAATTTCAGAATTGCACCTTGCAATGCGGAGAAATTACTGTTTGTGCATTTACAATATTCATTGATTTTTGCCATTGAAAAACATCATGTTATTCATATACCAGAAATGTTTGAAGCTACTGACTGAATGAAAGGAGCTGGCATCTCACTCTCTTTGAATCTTCTTTATCATGCTAAGAGGAGCAGGAAAAAGCAAAAAATTTCAGAATTGCACCTTGCAATGCGGAGAAATTACTGTTTGTGCATTTACAATATTCATTGATTTTTGCCATTGAAAAACGTCCAGAAATGATTGAAGCTACTGACTGAATGAAAGGAGCTGGCATCTCACTCTCTTTGAATCTTCTTTATCATGCTAAGAGGAGCAGGAAAATGCAAGAAATTTCAGAATTGCACCTTGCAATGCGGAGAAATTACTGTTTGTGCATTTACAATATTCATTGATTTTTGCCATTGAAAAACATCCAGAAATGATTGAAGCTACTGACTGAATGAAAGGAGCTGGCATCTCACTCTCTTTGAATCTTCTTTATCATGCTAAGAGGAGCAGGAAAAAGCCAAAAATTTCAGAATTGCACCTTGCAATGCGGAGAAATTACTGTTTGTGCATTTACAATATTCATTGATTTTTGCCATTGAAAAACATCATGTTATTCATATACCAGAAATGATTGAAGCTACTGACTGAATGAAAGGAGCTGGCATCTCACTCTCTTTGAATCTTCTTTATCATGCAAAGAGGAGCAGGAAAAAGCAAAAAATTTCAGAATTGCACCTTGCAATGCGGAGAAATTACTGTTTGTGCATTTACAATATTCATTGATTTTTGCCATTGAAAAACGTCCAGAAATGATTGAAGCTACTGACTGAATGAAAGGAGCTGGCATCTCACTCTCTTTGAATCTTCTTTATCATGCTAAGAGGAGCAGGAAAAAGCAAAAAATTTCAGAATTGCACCTTGCAATGCGGAGAAATTACTGTTTGTGCATTTACAATATTCATTGATTTTTGCCATTGAAAAACGTCCAGAAATGATTGAAGCAACTGACTGAATGAAAGGAGCTGGCATCTCACTCTCTTTGAATCTTCTTTATCATGCTAAGAGGAGCAGGAAAAAGCAAAAAATTTCAGAATTGCACCTTGCAATGCGGAGAAATTACTGTTTGTGCATTTACAATATTCATTGATTTTTGCCATTGAAAAACGTCCAGAAATAATTGAAGCTACTGACTGAATGAAAGGAGCTGGCATCTCACTCTCTTTGAATCTTCTTTATCATGCTAAGAGGAGCAGGAAAAAGCAAAAAAATTTCAGAATTGCAACTTGCAATGCGGAGAAATTACTGTTTGTGCATTTACAATATTCATTGATTTTTGCCATTGAAAAACATCATGTTATTCATATACCAGAAATGATTGAAGCTACTGACTGAATGAAAGGAGCTGGCATCTCACTCTCTTTGAATCTTCTTTATCATGCTAAGAGGAGCAGGAAAAAGCAAAAAATTTCAGAATTGCACCTTGCAATGCGGAGAAATTACTGTTTGTGCATTTACAATATTCATTGATTTTTGCCATTGAAAAACGTCCAGAAATGATTGAAGCTACTGACTGAATGAAAGGAGCTGGCATCTCACTCTCTTTGAATCTTCTTTATCATGCTAAGAGGAGCAGGAAAAAGCAAAAAATTTCAGAATTGCACCTTGCAATGCGGAGAAATTACTGTTTGTGCTTTTACAATATTCATTGATTTTTGCCATTGAAAAACGTCCAGAAATGATTGAAGCAACTGACTGAATGAAAGGAGCTGGCATCTCACTCTCTTTGAATCTTCTTTATCATGCTAAGAGGAGCAGGAAAAAGCAAAAAATTTCAGAATTGCACCTTGCAATGCGGAGAAATTACTGTTTGTGCATTTACAATATTCATTGATTTTTGCCATTGAAAAACGTCCAGAAATAATTGAAGCTACTGACTGAATGAAAGGAGCTGGCATCTCACTCTCTTTGAATCTTCTTTATCATGCTAAGAGGAGCAGGAAAAAGCAAAAAATTTCAGAATTGCAACTTGCAATGCGGAGAAATTACTGTTTGTGCATTTACAATATTCATTGATTTTTGCCATTGAAAAACATCATGTTATTCATATACCAGAAATGATTGAAGCTACTGACTGAATGAAAGGAGCTGGCATCTCACTCTCTTTGAATCTTCTTTATCATGCTAAGAGGAGCAGGAAAAAGCAAAAAATTTCAGAATTGCACCTTGCAATGCGGAGAAATTACTGTTTGTGCATTTACAATATTCATTGATTTTTGCCATTGAAAAACGTCCAGAAATGATTGAAGCTACTGACTGAATGAAAGGAGCTGGCATCTCACTCTCTTTGAATCTTCTTTATCATGCTAAGAGGAGCAGGAAAAAGCAAAAAATTTCAGAATTGCACCTTGCAATGCGGAGAAATTACTGTTTGTGCTTTTACAATATTCATTGATTTTTGCCATTGAAAAACATCATGTTATTCATATACCAGAAATGTTTGAAGCTACTGACTGAATGAAAGGAGCTGGCATCTCACTCTCTTTGAATCTTCTTTATCATGCTAAGAGGAGCAGGAAAAAGCAAAAAATTTCAGAATTGCACCTTGCAATGCGGAGAAATTACTGTTTGTGCATTTACAATATTCATTGATTTTTGCCATTGAAAAATGTCCAGAAATGATTGAAGCTGCTGACTGAATGAAAGGAGCTGGCATCTCACTCTCTTTGAATCTTCTTTATCATGCTAAGAGGAGCAGGAAAAAGCAAAAAATTTCAGAATTGCACCTTGCAATGCGGAGAAATTACTGTTTGTGCATTTACAATATTCATTGATTTTTGCTATTGAAAAACATCATGTTATTCATATACCAGAAATGATTGAAGCTACTGACTGAATGAAACGAGCTGGCATCTCACTCTCTTTGAATCTTCTTTATCATGCTAAGAGGAGCAGGAAAAAGCAAAAAATTTCAGAATTGCACCTTGCAATGCGGAGAAATTACTGTTTGTGCATTTACAATATTCATTGATTTTTGCCATTGAAAAACGTCCAGAAATGATTGAAGCTACTGACTGAATGAAAGGAGCTGGCATCTCACTCTCTTTGAATCTTCTTTATCATGCTAAGAGGAGCAGGAAAAAGCAAAAAATTTCAGAATTGCACCTTGCAATGCGGAGAAATTACTGTTTGTGCATTTACAATATTCATTGATTTTTGCCATTGAAAAACGTCCAGAAATGATTGAAGCTACTGACTGAATGAAAGGAGCTGGCATCTCACTCTCTTTGAATCTTCTTTATCATGCTAAGAGGAGCAGGAAAAAGCAAAAAATTTCAGAATTGCACCTTGCAATGCGGAGAAATTACTGTTTGTGCATTTACAATATTCATTGATTTTTGCCATTGAAAAACGTCCAGAAATGATTGAAGCTACTGACTGAATGAAAGGAGCTGGCATCTCACTCTCTTTGAATCTTCTTTATCATGCTAAGAGGAGCAGGAAAAAGCAAAAAATTTCAGAATTGCACCTTGCAATGCGGAGAAATTACTGTTTGTGCTTTTACAATATTCATTGATTTTTGCCATTGAAAAACGTCCAGAAATGATTGAAGCAACTGACTGAATGAAAGGAGCTGGCATCTCACTCTCTTTGAATCTTCTTTATCATGCTAAGAGGAGCAGGAAAAAGCAAAAAATTTCAGAATTGCACCTTGCAATGCGGAGAAATTACTGTTTGTGCATTTACAATATTCATTGATTTTTGCCATTGAAAAACGTCCAGAAATAATTGAAGCTACTGACTGAATGAAAGGAGCTGGCATCTCACTCTCTTTGAATCTTCTTTATCATGCTAAGAGGAGCAGGAAAAAGCAAAAAATTTCAGAATTGCAACTTGCAATGCGGAGAAATTACTGTTTGTGCATTTACAATATTCATTGATTTTTGCCATTGAAAAACATCATGTTATTCATATACCAGAAATGATTGAAGCTACTGACTGAATGAAAGGAGCTGGCATCTCACTCTCTTTGAATCTTCTTTATCATGCTAAGAGGAGCAGGAAAAAGCAAAAAATTTCAGAATTGCACCTTGCAATGCGGAGAAATTACTGTTTGTGCATTTACAATATTCATTGATTTTTGCCATTGAAAAACATCCAGAAATGATTGAAGCTACTGACTGAATGAAAGGAGCTGGCATCTCACTCTCTTTGAATCTTCTTTATCATGCTAAGAGGAGCAGGAAAAAGCAAAAAATTTCAGAATTGCACCTTGCAATGCGGAG
Source organism: Phyllobates terribilis (assembly GCF_046119375.1). Lineage (NCBI taxonomy): Eukaryota > Metazoa > Chordata > Amphibia > Anura > Dendrobatidae > Phyllobates > Phyllobates terribilis. Next base: position 165,120 of record NW_027364750.1, read on the forward strand.
AAATTACTGTTTGTGCTTTTACAATATTCATTGATTTTTGCCATTGAAAAACATCATGTTATTCATATACCAGAAATGTTTGAAGCTACTGACTGAATGAAAGGAGCTGGCATCTCACTCTCTTTGAATCTTCTTTATCATGCTAAGAGGAGCAGGAAAAAGCAAAAAATTTCAGAATTGCACCTTGCAATGCGGAGAAATTACTGTTTGTGCATTTACAATATTCATTGATTTTTGCCATTGAAAAATGTCCAGAAATGATTGAAGCTGCTGACTGAATGAAAGGAGCTGGCATCTCACTCTCTTTGAATCTTCTTTATCATGCTAAGAGGAGCAGGAAAAAGCAAAAAATTTCAGAATTGCACCTTGCAATGCGGAGAAATTACTGTTTGTGCATTTACAATATTCATTGATTTTTGCTATTGAAAAACATCATGTTATTCATATACCAGAAATGATTGAAGCTACTGACTGAATGAAACGAGCTGGCATCTCACTCTCTTTGAATCTTCTTTATCATGCTAAGAGGAGCAGGAAAAAGCAAAAAATTTCAGAATTGCACCTTGCAATGCGGAGAAATTACTGTTTGTGCATTTACAATATTCATTGATTTTTGCCATTGAAAAACGTCCAGAAATGATTGAAGCTACTGACTGAATGAAAGGAGCTGGCATCTCACTCTCTTTGAATCTTCTTTATCATGCTAAGAGGAGCAGGAAAAAGCAAAAAATTTCAGAATTGCACCTTGCAATGCGGAGAAATTACTGTTTGTGCATTTACAATATTCATTGATTTTTGCCATTGAAAAACGTCCAGAAATGATTGAAGCTACTGACTGAATGAAAGGAGCTGGCATCTCACTCTCTTTGAATCTTCTTTATCATGCTAAGAGGAGCAGGAAAAAGCAAAAAATTTCAGAATTGCAACTTGCAATGCGGAGAAATTACTGTTTGTGCATTTACAATATTCATTGATTTTTGCCATTGAAAAACATCATGTTATTCATATACCAGAAATGATTGAAGCTACTGACTGAATGAAAGGAGCTGGCATCTCACTCTCTTTGAATCTTCTTTATCATGCTAAGAGGAGCAGGAAAAAGCAAAAAATTTCAGAATTGCACCTTGCAATGCGGAGAAATTACTGTTTGTGCATTTACAATATTCATTGATTTTTGCCATTGAAAAACGTCCAGAAATGATTGAAGCTACTGACTGAATGAAAGGAGCTGGCATCTCACTCTCTTTGAATCTTCTTTATCATGCTAAGAGGAGCAGGAAAAAGCAAAAAATTTCAGAATTGCACCTTGCAATGCGGAGAAATTACTGTTTGTGCATTTACAATATTCATTGATTTTTGCCATTGAAAAACGTCCAGAAATGATTGAAGCTACTGACTGAATGAAAGGAGCTGGCATCTCACTCTCTTTGAATCTTCTTTATCATGCTAAGAGGAGCAGGAAAAAGCAAAAAATTTCAGAATTGCACCTTGCAATGCGGAGAAATTACTGTTTGTGCATTTACAATATTCATTAATTTTTGCCATTGAAAAACATCATGTTATTCATATCCCAGAAATGTTTGAAGCTACTGACTGAATGAAAGAAGCTGGCATCTCACTCTCTTTGAATCTTCTTTATCATGCTAAGAGGAGCAGGAAAAAGCAAAAAATTTCAGAATTGCACCTTGCAATGCGGAGAAATTACTGTTTGTGCATTTACAATATTCATTGATTTTTGCCATTGAAAAACGTCCAGAAATGATTGAAGCTACTGACTGAATGAAAGGAGCTGGCATCTCACTCTCTTTGAATCTTCTTTATCATGCTAAGAGGAGCAGGAAAAAGCAAAAAATTTCAGAATTGCACCTTGCAATGCGGAGAAATTACTGTTTGTGCATTTACAATATTCATTGATTTTTGCCATTGAAAAACATCATGTTATTCATATACCAGAAATGTTTGAAGCTACTGACTGAATGAAAGGAGCTGGCATCTCACTCTCTTTGAATCTTCTTTATCATGCTAAGAGGAGCAGGAAAAAGCAAAAAATTTCAGAATTGCACCTTGCAATGCGGAGAAATTACTGTTTGTGCATTTACAATATTCATTGATTTTTGCCATTGAAAAACGTCCAGAAATGATTGAAGCTACTGACTGAATGAAAGGAGCTGGCATCTCACTCTCTTTGAATCTTCTTTATCATGCTAAGAGGAGCAGGAAAATGCAAGAAATTTCAGAATTGCACCTTGCAATGCGGAGAAATTACTGTTTGTGCATTTACAATATTCATTGATTTTTGCCATTGAAAAACATCCAGAAATGATTGAAGCTACTGACTGAATGAAAGGAGCTGGCATCTCACTCTCTTTGAATCTTCTTTATCATGCTAAGAGGAGCAGGAAAAAGCCAAAAATTTCAGAATTGCACCTTGCAATGCGGAGAAATTACTGTTTGTGCATTTACAATATTCATTGATTTTTGCCATTGAAAAACATCATGTTATTCATATACCAGAAATGATTGAAGCTACTGACTGAATGAAAGGAGCTGGCATCTCACTCTCTTTGAATCTTCTTTATCATGCAAAGAGGAGCAGGAAAAAGCAAAAAATTTCAGAATTGCACCTTGCAATGCGGAGAAATTACTGTTTGTGCATTTACAATATTCATTGATTTTTGCCATTGAAAAACGTCCAGAAATGATTGAAGCTACTGACTGAATGAAAGGAGCTGGCATCTCACTCTCTTTGAATCTTCTTTATCATGCTAAGAGGAGCAGGAAAAAGCAAAAAATTTCAGAATTGCACCTTGCAATGCGGAGAAATTACTGTTTGTGCATTTACAATATTCATTGATTTTTGCCATTGAAAAACGTCCAGAAATGATTGAAGCAACTGACTGAATGAAAGGAGCTGGCATCTCACTCTCTTTGAATCTTCTTTATCATGCTAAGAGGAGCAGGAAAAAGCAAAAAATTTCAGAATTGCACCTTGCAATGCGGAGAAATTACTGTTTGTGCATTTACAATATTCATTGATTTTTGCCATTGAAAAACGTCCAGAAATAATTGAAGCTACTGACTGAATGAAAGGAGCTGGCATCTCACTCTCTTTGAATCTTCTTTATCATGCTAAGAGGAGCAGGAAAAAGCAAAAAAATTTCAGAATTGCAACTTGCAATGCGGAGAAATTACTGTTTGTGCATTTACAATATTCATTGATTTTTGCCATTGAAAAACATCATGTTATTCATATACCAGAAATGATTGAAGCTACTGACTGAATGAAAGGAGCTGGCATCTCACTCTCTTTGAATCTTCTTTATCATGCTAAGAGGAGCAGGAAAAAGCAAAAAATTTCAGAATTGCACCTTGCAATGCGGAGAAATTACTGTTTGTGCATTTACAATATTCATTGATTTTTGCCATTGAAAAACGTCCAGAAATGATTGAAGCTACTGACTGAATGAAAGGAGCTGGCATCTCACTCTCTTTGAATCTTCTTTATCATGCTAAGAGGAGCAGGAAAAAGCAAAAAATTTCAGAATTGCACCTTGCAATGCGGAGAAATTACTGTTTGTGCTTTTACAATATTCATTGATTTTTGCCATTGAAAAACATCATGTTATTCATATACCAGAAATGTTTGAAGCTACTGACTGAATGAAAGGAGCTGGCATCTCACTCTCTTTGAATCTTCTTTATCATGCTAAGAGGAGCAGGAAAAAGCAAAAAATTTCAGAATTGCACCTTGCAATGCGGAGAAATTACTGTTTGTGCATTTACAATATTCATTGATTTTTGCCATTGAAAAATGTCCAGAAATGATTGAAGCTGCTGACTGAATGAAAGGAGCTGGCATCTCACTCTCTTTGAATCTTCTTTATCATGCTAAGAGGAGCAGGAAAAAGCAAAAAATTTCAGAATTGCACCTTGCAATGCGGAGAAATTACTGTTTGTGCATTTACAATATTCATTGATTTTTGCTATTGAAAAACATCATGTTATTCATATACCAGAAATGATTGAAGCTACTGACTGAATGAAACGAGCTGGCATCTCACTCTCTTTGAATCTTCTTTATCATGCTAAGAGGAGCAGGAAAAAGCAAAAAATTTCAGAATTGCACCTTGCAATGCGGAGAAATTACTGTTTGTGCATTTACAATATTCATTGATTTTTGCCATTGAAAAACGTCCAGAAATGATTGAAGCTACTGACTGAATGAAAGGAGCTGGCATCTCACTCTCTTTGAATCTTCTTTATCATGCTAAGAGGAGCAGGAAAAAGCAAAAAATTTCAGAATTGCACCTTGCAATGCGGAGAAATTACTGTTTGTGCATTTACAATATTCATTGATTTTTGCCATTGAAAAACGTCCAGAAATGATTGAAGCTACTGACTGAATGAAAGGAGCTGGCATCTCACTCTCTTTGAATCTTCTTTATCATGCTAAGAGGAGCAGGAAAAAGCAAAAAATTTCAGAATTGCACCTTGCAATGCGGAGAAATTACTGTTTGTGCATTTACAATATTCATTGATTTTTGCCTTTGAAAAACATCATGTTATTCATATACCAGAAATGTTTGAAGCTACTGACTGAATGAAAGGAGCTGGCATCTCACTCTCTTTGAATCTTCTTTATCATGCTAAGAGGAGCAGGAAAAAGCAAAAAATTTCAGAATTGCACCTTGCAATGCGGAGAAATTACTGTTTGTGCATTTACAATATTCATTGATTTTTGCCATTGAAAAACGTCCAGAAATGATTGAAGCTACTGACTGAATGAAAGGAGCTGGCATCTCACTCTCTTTGAATCTTCTTTATCATGCTAAGAGGAGCAGGAAAAAGCAAAAAATTTCAGAATTGCACCTTGCAATGCGGAGAAATTACTGTTTGTGCATTTACAATATTCATTGATTTTTGCCATTGAAAAACATCATGTTATTCATATACCAGAAATGATTGAAGCTACTGACTGAATGAAAGGAGCTGGCATCTCGCTCTCTTTGAATCTTCTTTATCATGCTAAGAGGAGCAGGAAAAAGCAAAAAATTTCAGAATTGCACCTTGCAATGCGGAGAGATTACTGTTTGTGCATTTACAATATTCATTGATTTTTGCCATTGAAAAACGTCCAGAAATGATTGAAGCTACTGACTGAATGAAAGGAGCTGGCATCTCACTCTCTTTGAATCTTCTTTATCATGCTAAGAGGAGCAGGAAAAAGCAAAAAATTTCAGAATTGCACCTTGCAATGTGGAGAAATTACTGTTTGTGCATTTACAATATTCATTGATTTTTGCCATTGAAAAACATCATGTTATTCATATACCAGAAATGATTGAAGCTACTGACTGAATGAAAGGAGCTGGCATCTCACTCTCTTTGAATCTTCTTTATCATGCTAAGAGGAGCAGGAAAAAGCAAAAAATTTCAGAATTGCACCTTGCAATGCGGAGAAATTACTGTTTGTGCATTTACAATATTCATTGATTTTTGCCATTGAAAAACGTCCAGAAATGATTGAAGCTACTGACTGAATGAAAGGAGCTGGCATCTCACTCTCTTTGAATCTTCTTTATCATGCTAAGAGGAGCAGGAAAAAGCAAAAAATTTCAGAATTGCACCTTGCAATGCGGAGAAATTACTGTTTGTGCTTTTACAATATTCATTGATTTTTGCCATTGAAAAACATCATGTTATTCATATACCAGAAATGTTTGAAGCTACTGACTGAATGAAAGGAGCTGGCATCTCACTCTCTTTGAATCTTCTTTATCATGCTAAGAGGAGCAGGAAAAAGCAAAAAATTTCAGAATTGCACCTTGCAATGCGGAGAAATTACTGTTTGTGCATTTACAATATTCATTGATTTTTGCCATTGAAAAACGTCCAGAAATGATTGAAGCTACTGACTGAATGAAAGGAGCTGGCATCTCACTCTCTTTGAATCTTCTTTATCATGCTAAGAGGAGCAGGAAAAAGCAAAAAATTTCAGAATTGCACCTTGCAATGCGGAGAAATTACTGTTTGTGCATTTACAATATTCATTGATTTTTGCCATTGAAAAACGTCCAGAAATGATTGAAGCTACTGACTGAATGAAAGGAGCTGGCATCTCACTCTCTTTGAATCTTCTTTATCATGCTAAGAGGAGCAGGAAAAAGCAAAAAATTTCAGAATTGCAACTTGCAATGCGGAGAAATTACTGTTTGTGCATTTACAATATTCATTGATTTTTGCCATTGAAAAACATCATGTTATTCATATACCAGAAATGATTGAAGCTACTGACTGAATGAAAGGAGCTGGCATCTCACTCTCTTTGAATCTTCTTTATCATGCTAAGAGGAGCAGGAAAAAGCAAAAAATTTCAGAATTGCACCTTGCAATGCGGAGAAATTACTGTTTGTGCATTTACAATATTCATTGATTTTTGCCATTGAAAAACGTCCAGAAATGATTGAAGCTACTGACTGAATGAAAGGAGCTGGCATCTCACTCTCTTTGAATCTTCTTTATCATGCTAAGAGGAGCAGGAAAAAGCAAAAAATTTCAGAATTGCACCTTGCAATGCGGAGAAATTACTGTTTGTGCTTTTACAATATTCATTGATTTTTGCCATTGAAAAACATCATGTTATTCATATACCAGAAATGTTTGAAGCTACTGACTGAATGAAAGGAGCTGGCATCTCACTCTCTTTGAATCTTCTTTATCATGCTAAGAGGAGCAGGAAAAAGCAAAAAATTTCAGAATTGCACCTTGCAATGCGGAGAAATTACTGTTTGTGCATTTACAATATTCATTGATTTTTGCCATTGAAAAACGTCCAGAAATGATTGAAGCTACTGACTGAATGAAAGGAGCTGGCATCTCACTCTCTTTGAATCTTCTTTATCATGCTAAGAGGAGCAGGAAAAAGCAAAAAATTTCAGAATTGCACCTTGCAATGCGGAGAAATTACTGTTTGTGCATTTACAATATTCATTGATTTTTGCCATTGAAAAACGTCCAGAAATGATTGAAGCTACTGACTGAATGAAAGGAGCTGGCATCTCACTCTCTTTGAATCTTCTTTATCATGCTAAGAGGAGCAGGAAAAAGCAAAAAATTTCAGAATTGCACCTTGCAATGCGGAGAAATTACTGTTTGTGCATTTACAATATTCATTGATTTTTGCCATTGAAAAACATCATGTTATTCATATACCAGAAATGATTGAAGCTACTGACTGAATGAAAGGAGCTGGCATCTTACTCTCTTTGAATCTTCTTTGTCATGCTAAGAGGAGCAGGAAAAAGCAAAAAATTTCAGAATTGCACCTTGCAATGCGGAGAAATTACTGTTTGAGCATTTACAATATTCATTGATTTTTGCCATTGAAAAACGTCCAGAAATGATTGAAGCTACTGACTGAATGAAAGGAGCTGGCATCTCACTCTCTTTGAATCTTCTTTATCATGCTAAGAGGAGCAGGAAAAAGCAAAAAATTTCAGAATTGCACCTTGCAATGCGGAGAAATTACTGTTTGTGCATTTACAATATTCATTGATTTTTGCCATTGAAAAATGTCCAGAAATGATTGAAGCTACTGAATGAATGAAAGGAGCTGGCATCTCACTCTCTTTGAATCTTCTTTATCATGCTAAGAGGAGCAGGAAAAAGCAAAAAATTTCAGAATTGCACCTTGCAATGCAGAGAAATTACTGTTTGTGCATTTACAATATTCATTGATTTTTGCCATTGAAAAACATCATGTTATTCATATACCAGAAATGTTTGTAGCTACTGACTGAATGAAAGGAGCTGGCATCTCACTCTCTTTGAATCTTCTTTATCATGCTAAGAGGAGCAGGAAAAAGCAAAAAATTTCAGAATTGCACCTTGCAATGCGGAGAAATTACTGTTTGTGCATTTACAATATTCATTGATTTTTGCCATTGAAAAACGTCCAGAAATGATTGAAGCTACTGACTGAATGAAAGGAGCTGGCATCTCACTCTCTTTGAATCTTCTTTATCATGCTAAGAGGAGCAGGAAAAAGCAAAAAATTTCAGAATTGCACCTTGCAATGCGGAGAAATTACTGTTTGTGCATTTACAATATTCATTGATTTTTGCCATTGAAAAACGTCCAGAAATGATTGAAGCTACTGACTGAATGAAAGGAGCTGGCATCTCACTCTCTTTGAATCTTCTTTATCATGCTAAGAGGAGCAGGAAAAAGCAAAAAATTTCAGAATTGCACCTTGCAATGCGGAGAAATTACTCTTTGTGCATTTACAATATTCATTGATTTTTGTCATTGAAAAACATCATGTTATTCATATACCAGAAATGTTTGAAGCTACTGACTGAATGAAAGGAGCTGGCATCTCACTCTCTTTGAATCTTCTTTATCATGCTAAGAGGAGCAGGAAAAAGCAAAAAATTTCAGAATTGCACCTTGCAATGCGGAGAAATTACTGTTTGTGCATTTACAATATTCATTGATTTTTGCCATTGAAAAATGTCCAGAAATGATTGAAGCTGCTGACTGAATGAAAGGAGCTGGCATCTCACTCTCTTTGAATCTTCTTTATCATGCTAAGAGGAGCAGGAAAAAGCAAAAAATTTCAGAATTGCACCTTGCAATGCGGAGAAATTACTGTTTGTGCATTTACAATATTCATTGATTTTTGCTATTGAAAAACATCATGTTATTCATATACCAGAAATGATTGAAGCTACTGACTGAATGAAACGAGCTGGCATCTCACTCTCTTTGAATCTTCTTTATCATGCTAAGAGGAGCAGGAAAAAGCAAAAAATTTCAGAATTGCACCTTGCAATGCGGAGAAATTACTGTTTGTGCATTTACAATATTCATTGATTTTTGCCATTGAAAAACGTCCAGAAATGATTGAAGCTACTGACTGAATGAAAGGAGCTGGCATCTCACTCTCTTTGAATCTTCTTTATCATGCTAAGAGGAGCAGGAAAAAGCAAAAAATTTCAGAATTGCACCTTGCAATGCGGAGAAATTACTGTTTGTGCATTTACAATATTCATTGATTTTTGCCATTGAAAAACGTCCAGAAATGATTGAAGCTACTGACTGAATGAAAGGAGCTGGCATCTCACTCTCTTTGAATCTTCTTTATCATGCTAAGAGGAGCAGGAAAAAGCAAAAAATTTCAGAATTGCACCTTGCAATGCGGAGAAATTACTGTTTGTGCATTTACAATATTCATTGATTTTTGCCTTTGAAAAACATCATGTTATTCATATACCAGAAATGTTTGAAGCTACTGACTGAATGAAAGGAGCTGGCATCTCACTCTCTTTGAATCTTCTTTATCATGCTAAGAGGAGCAGGAAAAAGCAAAAAATTTCAGAATTGCACCTTGCAATGCGGAGAAATTACTGTTTGTGCATTTACAATATTCATTGATTTTTGCCATTGAAAAACGTCCAGAAATGATTGAAGCTACTGACTGAATGAAAGGAGCTGGCATCTCACTCTCTTTGAATCTTCTTTATCATGCTAAGAGGAGCAGGAAAAAGCAAAAAATTTCAGAATTGCACCTTGCAATGCGGAGAAATTACTGTTTGTGCATTTACAATATTCATTGATTTTTGCCATTGAAAAACATCATGTTATTCATATACCAGAAATGATTGAAGCTACTGACTGAATGAAAGGAGCTGGCATCTCGCTCTCTTTGAATCTTCTTTATCATGCTAAGAGGAGCAGGAAAAAGCAAAAAATTTCAGAATTGCACCTTGCAATGCGGAGAAATTACTGTTTGTGCATTTACAATATTCATTGATTTTTGCCATTGAAAAACGTCCAGAAATGATTGAAGCTACTGACTGAATGAAAGGAGCTGGCATCTCACTCTCTTTGAATCTTCTTTATCATGCTAAGAGGAGCAGGAAAAAGCAAAAAATTTCAGAATTGCACCTTGCAATGTGGAGAAATTACTGTTTGTGCATTTACAATATTCATTGATTTTTGCCATTGAAAAACATCATGTTATTCATATACCAGAAATGATTGAAGCTACTGACTGAATGAAAGGAGCTGGCATCTCACTCTCTTTGAATCTTCTTTATCATGCTAAGAGGAGCAGGAAAAAGCAAAAAATTTCAGAATTGCACCTTGCAATGCGGAGAAATTACTGTTTGTGCATTTACAATATTCATTGATTTTTGCCATTGAAAAACGTCCAGAAATGATTGAAGCTACTGACTGAATGAAAGGAGCTGGCATCTCACTCTCTTTGAATCTTCTTTATCATGCTAAGAGGAGCAGGAAAAAGCAAAAAATTTCAGAATTGCACCTTGCAATGCGGAGAAATTACTGTTTGTGCTTTTACAATATTCATTGATTTTTGCCATTGAAAAACATCATGTTATTCATATACCAGAAATGTTTGAAGCTACTGACTGAATGAAAGGAGCTGGCATCTCACTCTCTTTGAATCTTCTTTATCATGCTAAGAGGAGCAGGAAAAAGCAAAAAATTTCAGAATTGCACCTTGCAATGCGGAGAAATTACTGTTTGTGCATTTACAATATTCATTGATTTTTGCCATTGAAAAACGTCCAGAAATGATTGAAGCTACTGACTGAATGAAAGGAGCTGGCATCTCACTCTCTTTGAATCTTCTTTATCATGCTAAGAGGAGCAGGAAAAAGCAAAAAATTTCAGAATTGCACCTTGCAATGCGGAGAAATTACTGTTTGTGCATTTACAATATTCATTGATTTTTGCCATTGAAAAACGTCCAGAAATGATTGAAGCTACTGACTGAATGAAAGGAGCTGGCATCTCACTCTCTTTGAATCTTCTTTATCATGCTAAGAGGAGCAGGAAAAAGCAAAAATTCAGAATTGCAACCTTGCAATGCGGAGAAATTACTGTTTGTGCATTTACAATATTCATTGATTTTTGCCATTGAAAACATCATGTTATTCATATCCCAGAAATGATTGAAGCTACTGACTGAATGAAAGGAGCTGGCATCTCACTCTCTTTGAATCTTCTTTATCATGCTAAGAGGAGCAGGAAAAAGCAAAAAATTTCAGAATTGCACCTTGCAATGCGGAGAAATTACTGTTTGTGCATTTACAATATTCATTGATTTTTGCCATTGAAAACGTCCAGAAATGATTGAAGCTACTGACTGAATGAAAGGAGCTGGCATCTCACTCTCTTTGAATCTTCTTTATCATGCTAAGAGGAGCAGGAAAAAGCAAAAAATTTCAGAATTGCACCTTGCAATGCGGAGAAATTACTGTTTGTGCATTTACAATATTCATTGATTTTTGCCATTGAAAAACATCATGTTATTCATATACCAGAAATGTTTGAAGCTACTGACTGAATGAAAGGAGCTGGCATCTCACTCTCTTTGAATCTTCTTTATCATGCTAAGAGGAGCAGGAAAAAGCAAAAAATTTCAGAATTGCACCTTGCAATGCGGAGAAATTACTGTTTGTGCATTTACAATATTCATTGATTTTTGCCATTGAAAAACGTCCAGAAATGATTGAAGCTACTGACTGAATGAAAGGAGCTGGCATCTCACTCTCTTTGAATCTTCTTTATCATGCTAAGAGGAGCAGGAAAAAGCAAAAATTTCAGAATTGCACCTTGCAATGCGGAGAAATTACTGTTTGTGCATTTACAATATTCATTGATTTTTGCCATTGAAAAACAGTCCCAGAAATGATGAAGCTACTGACTGAATGAAAGGAGCTGGCATCTCACTCTCTTTGAATCTTCTTTATCATGCTAAGAGGAGCAGGAAAAAGCAAAAAATTTCAGAATTGCACCTTGCAATGCGGAGAAATTACTGTTTGTGCATTTACAATATTCATTGATTTTTGCCATTGAAAAACATCATGTTATTCATATACCAGAAATGATTGAAGCTACTGACTGAATGAAAGGAGCTGGCATCTTACTCTCTTTGAATCTTCTTTATCATGCTAAGAGGAGCAGGAAAAAGCAAAAAATTTCAGAATTGCACCTTGCAATGCGGAGAAATTACTGGTTTGTGCATTTACAATATTCATTGATTTTTGCCATTGAAAAACGTCCAGAAATGATTGAAGCTACTGACGAATGAAAGGAGCTGGCATCTCACTCTCTCTTTGAATCTCTTTATCATGCTAAGAGGAGCAGGAAAAAGCAAAAAATTTCAGAATTGCACCTTGCAATGCGGAGAAATTACTGTTTGTGCATTTACAATATTCATTGATTTTTGCCATTGAAAAACGTCCCAGAAATGAGTGAAGCTACTGATGAATGAAAGGAGCTGGCATCTCACTCTTTTGAATCTTCTTTATCATGCTAAGAGGAGCAGGAAAAAGCAAAAAATTTCAGAATTGCACCTTGCAATGCGGAGAAATTACTGTTTGTGCATTTACAATATTCATTGATTTTTGCCATTGAAAAACATCATGTTATTCATATACCAGAAATGTTTGAAGCTACTGACTGAATGAAAGGAGCTGGCATCTCACTCTCTTTGAATCTTCTTTATCATGCTAAGAGGAGCAGGAAAAAGCAAAAAATTTCAGAATTGCACCTTGCAATGCGGAGAAATTACTGTTTGTGCATTTACAATATTCATTGATTTTTGCCATTGAAAAACGTCCAGAAATGATTGAAGCTACTGACTGAATGAAAGGAGCTGGCATCTCACTCTCTTTGAATCTTCTTTATCATGCTAAGAGGAGCAGGAAAAAGCAAAAAATTTCAGAATTGCACCTTGCAATGCGGAGAAATTACTGTTTGTGCATTTACAATATTCATTGATTTTTGCCATTGAAAAACGTCCAGAAATGATTGAAGCTACTGACTGAATGAAAGGAGCTGGCATCCACTCTCTTTGAATCTTCTTTATCATGCTAAGAGGAGGCAGGAAAAAGCAAAAAATTTCAGAATTGCACCTTGCAATGCGGAGAAATTACTGTTTGTGCATTTACAATATTCATTGATTTTTGTCATTGAAAAACATCATGTTATTCATATACCAGAAATGTTTGAAGCTACTGACTGAATGAAAGGAGCTGGCATCTCACTCCTTTTGAATCTTCTTTATCATGCTAAGAGGAGCAGGAAAAAGCAAAAAATTTCAGAATTGCACCTTGCAATGCGGAGAAATTACTGTTTGTGCATTTACAATATTCATTGATTTTTGCCATTGAAAAACATCATGTATTCAGATACCAGAAATGTTTGAAGCTACTGACTGAATGAAAGGAGCTGGCATCTCACTCTCTTTGAATCTTCTTTATCATGCTAAGAGGAGCAGGAAAAAGCAAAAAATTTCAGAATTGCACCTTGCAATGCGGAGAAATTACTGTTTGTGCATTTACAATATTCATTGATTTTTGCCATTGAAAAACGTCCAGAAATGATTGAAGCTACTGACTGAATGAAAGGAGCTGGCATCTCACTCTCTTTGAATCTTCTTTATCATGCTAAGAGGAGCAGGAAAAAGCAAAAAATTTCAGAATTGCAACTTGCAATGCGGAGAAATTACTGTTTGTGCATTTACAATATTCATTGATTTTTGCCATTGAAAAACATCATGTTATTCATATACCAGAAATGATTGAAGCTACTGACTGAATGAAAGGAGCTGGCATCTCGCTCTCTTTGAATCTTCTTTATCATACTAAGAGGAGCCAGGAAAAAGCAAAAAATTTCAGAATTGCACTTGCAATGCGGAGAAATTACTGTTTGTGCATTTACAATATTCATTGTTTTTTGCCATTGAAAACGTCCAGAAATGATTGAAGCTCCTGACTGAAGAAAGGTGGCTTGGTCAATCTCACTTCTTTGAATCTACTTTATCATGCTAAGAGGAGCAGGAAAAAGCAAAAATTTCAGAATTGCACCTTGCAATGTGGAGAAATTACTGTTTGTGCATTTACAATATTCATTGATTTTGCCATTTGAAAAACATCATGTTTTCATATACCAGAAATGATTGAAGCTACTGACTGAATGAAAGGAGCTGGCATCTCACTCTCTTTGAATCTTCTTTATCATGCTAAGAGGAGCAGAAAAAGCAAAAAATTTCAGAATTGCACCTTGCAATGCGGAGAAATTACTGTTTGTGCATTTACAATATTCATTGATTTTTGCCATTGAAAAACATCCAGAAATGATTGAAGCTACTGACTGAGAAAGGAGCTGGCATCTCACTCACTTGAATCTTCTTTATCATGCTAAGAGGAGCTGGAAAAAGCAAAAAATTTCAGAATTGCACCTTGCAAATGCGGAGAAATTACTTGTTTGTGCTTTACAATATTCATTGATTTTTGCCATTGAAAAACAACATGTTATTCATATACCAGAATGTTTGAAGCTACTGAACTGAATGAAAGGAGCTGGCATCTCACTCTCATGAATCATCTTTATGATGCTAAGAGGAGCAGGAAAAAGCAAAAAATTTCAGAATTGCACCTTGCAATGCGGAGAAATTACTGTTTGTGCATTTACAATATTCATTGATTTTTGCCATTGAAAAACAGTCCAGAAATGATTGAAGCTACTGACTGAATGAAAGGAGCTGGCATCTCACTCTCTTTGAATCTTCTTTATCATGCTAAGAGGAGCAGGAAAAAGCAAAAAATTTCAGAATTGCACCTTGCAATGCGGAGAAATTACTGTTGTGCATTTACAATATTCATTGATTTTTGCCATTGAAAACGTCAGAAATGATTGAAGCTACTGACTGAATGAAAGGAGCTGGCATCTCACTCTCTTTGAATCTTCTTTATCATGCTAAGAGGAGCAGGAAAAAGCAAAAAATTTCAGATTGCACCTTGCAATGCGGAGAAATTACTGTTTGTGCATTTTACAATATTCATTGTATTTTTTTGACATCTGTGATTCATATACCAGAAATGATTGAAGCTACTGACTGAATGAAAGGAGCTGGCATCTCACTCTCTTTGAATCTTCTTTATCAT